>NW_019384844.1:10436-78548 GCF_000671375.1 Centruroides sculpturatus
ATTGAACGAAAATGAATATATATCCATAATACAGTATTCATATTTACATTGTATATGCTAAAGAGATAGTATTATTGTAAATCGAATTTCAGTATATATTATACATAAGCACACCGTAATTTTTAAAATTATATATGTTCTTTTTTTTAAAGTTTTATTAAAATGTGATATTTTAAATAAAATAGAACTATAACTATACCCTACATAATAATTTTTGAAATTATTGTGTATAATTTCCAACTAAGTTCAAATGAATCGTTTCTACAGCTTGAGAGGATATAATTCCACTATTAGGAATTTTGACATTACACGTACTCTGAAAAACAGTTATCGCTACGTGCGTGTCATCGTAAAATCTCACGTATACGGCAAGCGATAAATTATAAGTTCTTAATAATAAACATTATATCATGGATATAGAACCAGAAGAGACTAACTCTAAATTTCAATAATAGAGTACGATATTCAACACGTTCTATGTAGGAACATAAACGGATACGTAAAATTCCAAACGATTAGATAAAAAAAATTTAGTGATTTTTGTCAGTTTTCTGCCAAAAATTTTTTTACTTTTAGTTGATCTAAGTTTCAAATCTGGTTTCCTGAAAATTATGGTTTACAGTTACTCAATTATGGTTCTATATCCGTGATACTGTTGCTTATTTATCATAAATATCAATTAATGTTTATAAAAATAAAAAGATCATACTATAAAATGGTAAACGAGTGAATAGCTTTGATTTACTGCAATACGCTTTAGGTTCAAATGTGACAATTTTAGTTTTTTGATTGCGAAAACATATAAGTATACAGTAAAACTCCCGATTATCCGTGATAACATGAACCGATATACCTCGGATAACCGAAAAAAATTTACGAAAAACAGACGAATACATCCATTTAAAATTAAAAATTACGGTATAAAATATTTATATATTATTACTTATAAGCCTCTTCTAATATATAGTAAATTTAATTACACAAAACATGGGTATGTATTGTATATAATATATACAACAATAAATATGAAATTTATTCTTGTAATGATATTTTAATATCAATGGTTTGTCTCATTGGAATTAAATGACGAAATGTAACAGAAACAAATCATTTTGTAATACAGGTATATATTATCGTTTTAAACTTTCTTTTACGAATCACGGCATAGGAAAAACAATGTATTCACTTACAAGTACGCCTCGGATAATGTGGAATGTCGGATAATAAGAGTTCTACTGTACTTTCTAAAATTTTACAATTTCCAATTCATTCCGAAAATAGAATTCCTTAAATTTCCAAAATCTAAAATTCAACAATTCTTTAAAATGTCCACAGTATAAAGATAGAAGTCTTGATATGTAATCAAACTCTCCTGTTGAAATTATTGAAAATCTGGGATATATTTTTCTTATTAAACTAAACCCGTTGATCATACTAGATAGAAATAGAATACTACACTATACGAACCGATTGACGAAAACCTATTGAAGAGAAACGTATTCACATCTAGTAATCAATTTGAGATAAAAGTAGCCAACTAATAACACAACACAACGCATATTTCAATTGTAAAGACTTTAGTTACCACTTGACAAATGTCAATATTATTGTTAAGAAAAAACTGAATTTAAAAAGTACGAATTTCTCTTTAGAATAACATTTAAAAACTAAGGAAATTCAGTACTATAGTAATAGACTACGAAACAAAAATAACTATTTCGAATTATTTTTTTTCTTTATCATATATAAGTAATCTCAACGAAGAATTATAAAGCTAGAAGCTTCCAATCCGAAGTCTCATATCATGTTCTCTCGATGTGGAAGTATTGAAGTTTTCGTTAATAATTTAAAAATTTTTATACAAATTATATTTTGAAACATCGAAAACAAGTGTCTCTTTATTTTATGGACTTTTTTTTATTTGTTCATCAACTATAATAAATCACTTTATGATATTTTTTCATGCATATCTGTCAGGGTTCTGCATTAACGAATATGTAAATCCGAAACATTAATTAAACCATAAATTATATGTTTAATTTATTATATGATTAATTATAAACATATAATGTTTAAGAATAATCTATGTGGCAATGTAAACTTTAGAATGTGCCTTGTGAAGTAGTTCAAGAAGATTGAAAATGAAGAGTTCATTCAGAACATTGAGAAGTTCTATCCTGGTGAAGAAATATCGAAAAAGTCGTTAATGGTACGTGTCTTAAACTCAGATTAGTAGAGTCGATCTATCCTGAGAATAAGAAACATTCATAGGATGTATTATAGCCCAGAAAAGCTAGATTTACAAAGATCAACTTCAGAAATGTGGAAGAAATTTGATTTATAGCTAGGACGTTTTGAGGCTAAAGACCAAGAAAATCAATATTTTAGTCGTGTCTAAGTAATAATTAAATAACTGACATGTTGAATAGAAGACGAATCAAAAGAATAGAGCGTTCCTAACACAAGATTGTTGCGATTCCTGCCTGACTCCTCTCCAGGAATTGTTGTTTGTTTAGTTCTATTTAAAATCGTAATAACCGTTATATGGTTAGAGTGAACATAACTGCGAAACAAATTTATTTGTTCTTTTAATACAGTAAATATATAATTTCAAAAGAATTTGGGAATTTTTCAAAAACGAAAGAAACAAAGGTAACGAAAGACATTAAATACAATCTATCATTATTTCTTCTGTAATGTTTTATTAATTAGGGGAGACCGGGGCAAGATCGGCATGTTAAGCTTTACTTAAATTTTGTGTAATAAATACTGCTGTGAACTGAAAAAAAGCTTTGCATATTGTCTATTGGAATGTTACCTTACTATAGAACTGGTTAAAATCAGTTTGGAAATAAAAATAATTAAAATAATTACAACTTTACAAGAAGAGAGAAATTGACGAAGTTGCCCCGGGTATAGGGGCAAGATCGGCAACTTCTCTCTTTTTGTAAAGTTGTAATTATTTTAATTATTTTTATTAAAGTTGCCCCTGGTATAGGGGCAACAGTAATGGGGCAAGATAGGCACGTATATAAAATTATGTTATTAACAATGTATAAGTTGGAATTCACTATTAAAACAAAGAAATACAAATCCAACACCCATTTAATATTATTACAACGAAATGCAAGTTCAAAGACATATATACATGAATAACAAATGCAAACATGTTTTCATTTATCATCTGTTTGATTTTTATCCTTTGCTTCTAATGTGGCTTTATGTTGCCGATCTTACCCCGCTAGTCATGATTTCGAAACATTAAGTACAACCCTGAGAACAGAATGCCAAGCCACGATCTGGCCACGTGAATAAGTTGAAGTTACATCCTTCTAACAGGAAAAGTAACTTTCGTTATCATGGAATTATAACAAAACCTGCCAATTCAATATAAATGGAAAAAAAATATTATATGGAATTGAACGAAAATGAAAATTTGCTTGATAATTCAACTACGCTTGTTGGAGAACAATAAAAACACTACACTCAACAAGCCACCAATAAAACTCAACCGCCTAACCTATAACCAAAGTCTCCTTTTAATTTGTTTTTTAAAAAAAAGCGCTTGACAAACTTGCCCCGCATGCCGAAGTTGCCCCGGTCTCCCCTAATCTTAATTCTAAAATTTACATTTAAGTATACAAACAATATACGATATACACGATACACGTTATACAAACGTTATACAAACAATAAATAAACAAATCAATTATAATATTAAAAAAGCGAATTTATTGATTGAATGTTAAAAACATTATGCCTAATAAAAATTTTAAAATATTAAATCAGCCTGAAAAAATATAGATTCTTACTTTTTTATAGAACATAAAAATCTTCTATGTAATATTTTGGAGTTAATAATATTGAAACATGCATAATAAATAAACATGTTCAAACGTCACTCGCTACTAATTACAACATACAACTTATGTTTAGGTAAAACATTTTCTTTTTATAATTCGAAATTTGAAATCTTGAAATTGGAATATAAAAATTTAATTATTTAATAACCACTCTTTTAGTTTTATAATATTTTACATATTTTACAGAATGCAATAATTTAGTATAAAATAAAATGTTTATGAATGAACTTAATAAGAGAGTGCACTAACTTTTTATATTAATTTTTGTGTTAAAGTTTATTAAAAATTTTTACTAAGAATATTAATTTTCTCAGTCTAATAGTCAAAAGATAATAAAATTTTATCTTTTAAACTGATTATTAAAGTCAAGAGTTAATAAAAATATTTAATATTTATGCATGTAATTACTTAATGTATTACTCAATATATTTAATTCTTCTACTCGTATACGAATATTGATATAACGGACACTCCTTGTAAACGAGATACTCTCATTAAGTTATTTTTGCGTAACGAATTCCTCTGTAAGAAAATTTTGATTTAATGTTAAAATTTCACGTGGTGTGATGTCTTATGAGATTCTGTACGTCACTATCAAAAATGGGTACTCGTGAATGAATGAACTTTTCTTGCTCACAGTCTTACGTATTATTTTGTACCGTTTCTATATTTCTTTACATAACAAAAAATATAAAAAGTAAAATTATGAAGGCATTTTAAAATTTATCCTAATAGATATCTTTTAACAAATTTAGATTGAAAATGAAGAGTTCATTCAGAACATTGAGAAGTTCTATCCTGGTGAAGAAATATCGAAAAAGTCGTTAATTGTACGTGCCTTAAACTCAGATTAGTAGAGTCGATCTATCCTGAGAATAAGAAACATTCATAGGATGTATTATAGCCCAGAAAAGCTAGATTTACAAAGATCAACTTCAGAAATGTGGAAGAAATTTGATTTATAGCTAGGACGTTTTGAGGCTAAAGACCAAGAAAATCAATATTTTAGTCGTGTCTAAGTAATAATTAAATAACTGACATGTTGAATAGAAGACGAATCAAAAGAATAGAGCGTTCCTAACACAAGATTGTTGCGATTCCTGCCTGACTCCTCTCCAGGAATTGTTGTTTGTTTAGTTCTATTTAAAATCGTAATAACCGTTATATGGTTAGAGTGAACATAACTGCGAAACAAATTTATTTGTTCTTTTAATACAGTAAATATATAATTTCAAAAGAATTTGGGAATTTTTCAAAAACGAAAGAAACAAAGGTAACGAAAGACATTAAATACAATCTATCATTATTTCTTCTGTAATGTTTTATTAATTAGGGGAGACCGGGGCAAGATCGGCATGTTAAGCTTTACTTAAATTTTGTGTAATAAATACTGCTGTGAACTGAAAAAAAGCTTTGCATATTGTCTATTGGAATGTTACCTTACTATAGAACTGGTTAAAATCAGTTTGGAAATAAAAATAATTAAAATAATTACAACTTTACAAGAAGAGAGAAATTGACGAAGTTGCCCCGGGTATAGGGGCAAGATCGGCAACTTCTCTCTTTTTGTAAAGTTGTAATTATTTTAATTATTTTTATTAAAGTTGCCCCTGGTATAGGGGCAACAGTAATGGGGCAAGATAGGCACGTATATNCCAAGTAAAGATGAAAGAAGAAGCGTTGTTTGTAATTAATAGATAAGTTCTATTAAAACAAAATTAAAATTAACAGCTGAATTTAAAAAAAAAAAAAGGAAAATTGGCTCTTAGTGTGTTCGACAGAATTGAGTATCTAGAAATCGTTTAATTAAAATATTTATAAACTTTTAGAATTAGAAATTTATTTTTTCAGTTTCCTAATAAATGATTCCTAATAAATGAAAACTTTCTTTTATAGTTATTGATCAATTTTTAACCTTGTTATATATAGTAAACGATGGCTTTTAGAAGTTATTTAAGCTGAACAAAAATTCTTATACTGTACAACGTTAATTTTCTCTCAATGGAACAGATTGAAATCCAAATGAAATTTTTAAAAAATAATTGTTTGAGAATTTTTTTATTTAACAGCTTTTTAATTAATTGTAATTTAATTACACAATTTAATTTCGAAAGTTTCTATTAATGTTTGTTTTTCAGATTTTTGCTGTAAAACACCAATACGGTTATCAATAATCTGAATATGATTAATATTTCTTTAAATAAAAACATTATATTATTAAAAATAATTATAAAAATATCAAAGATGAAGAACACTACAATATTTATCAAATTTTTCTCTGGCTTTTAATTTAAAAAAAATAATACAAATTCATAGAAACGTGATTCTAAGTGTAACTTTTCATAAAATAAACGTTTAAACTTAATCCAAAAAATGTAAAACACTGATGAATTAGAATTTGTATAAAATTTTATATTTCGTAAAAAGTTATAATTAAAAATTACCGAAATTAGAACACAGTATATTATATACTGTAGTTTAATGTTTTTTCATCTACACACAGTCTACAAAATCAGACATACATTTGGTCAATGTATTGAAGTACACTCTCTTAAATTTATTGAATACATCTCTGAAGTTTTGTTCCCTCTTCAACGTGATTTTAATCAACATATGCTAAATTAAAATACATTTTAATGAATAAATTTAATTACGATGTTAACTTTACACAAATTACATTATTTTTTAAACTAATATATATGTTCCTTAAAATGTTCGTTTAAATCCTGTTCTATTGTATTAACAAATTATGGCTATTATTTGAAAATTATTCATAGAATTCAATTATTTCATTCCTTTATTCAGAAAAGTTAATTTTTATAAACTAATTTTTGAAAATAGATACGTTTCTATAATAAATTTAGTCTTAAAATCCTGTATCATAAAAATATAAATGATATACAGTCGACCCCCGTATAACACGGTAGATACGTTCCGTTTTTTATGAAATTCATGTTGTGCGAGTCTTTAATTAAATACATGAGCCAATCACAGCCCGGTACGTGTGCAGTTTACGGACTACGGCTGTTTGAAAGGTTCTCTTCCATAAAATTAATCGATTCTAGACTAATTTGACTCAACATTTCCAAAATACGTATAAATTTTTGGGAATAATCTGTATAAACTATGCTATAAACAAAAAACTGTAGAATTACTTTCCGAGTGTGCACCGTTCGACGACGCCATTGCTTAAGCTTGTTTTCGTCGCGGAGCGACACATCGAACGGCAGGCATGCACTTCCTGATAAACTATTTTTTTTGCGAAAACTTTGCTGAACTTTGGAGACGTCATTAATATAAATATAATTTTTATGGCCGTTAAATAATATTGATAAATGGTTTTTAGTAGGTCCGCCGCTCGTTTAAACTTAACGGTTTGTGCAATATCCGCTATTGGTCTAGATTTGACCAATCCTTTCGCGACACGAGTCAGCGATGACGTTTTACCGAATTTTACGAGTTTCTTTTAGCGTGTTTATACGAATACGGTCGAAATTTTTTTGCCGTTATATACTAATCCACATTATATGAACCAGTTTTATAGGGGGTCTACTGTACTTCTTCAGTAAGGCAAAAATTTACAGCATAAAATTGTTAAATGTTAATAAAAGAAATTGTTGAAATCACTTTCATATTAATCTCATTATTTATCTGTTTTATTTAAAACAGTAACTTTTCATTTCGCAACATATTAATTAAATATTAATCAGGATAACTGAAATATGTAATAATTCACATAAAAAGTAAAATTATTATTTAACAAATAGATATACAGTATACTACTCCGTCGGACAGGGTTTCGTATTCAGTGTTTTTGTATAAATTTTCTTGTTTTATCGCTACAAAATCACATGGCTAATTTATTAATCTTTTAATTACCTATCAGAAGCAACTAAAACTAAAATTACATTTAAAATATGTTAAAGAACTAACAGATATGCTTAGCGCTGCCCGTGCAAAAAGTAAGAAAAAACATTGAAATGAAAATCATATTAAGTTATTTTAGCCTTCCATTACCGTGTTTATCACGATACACGAATGTTCAGGTAGACAAGAAGTGATGTTTTTCAACAGAAAATAGTCGCTGATTTCTGCCTGCACGAGAAGACAATTCAAGACATCCAAAGTTTTTCTAATGTTAACTCTAAGAACATTCGTAAACGAATACGAAATGGAAATCGGCTAACAAATCAAATTTCACGAAAAAATGGACTAAATATCGGCATACTGAAAAATACTAAAGACATATTTTGTGCTCGTTGGTAACTGTGTGTTAAATCATTTTCAATTTCGATCATCCCGCTAGTCAGATAGAAACGGGCTTGTTGCAGCTAGGGGTTAATTAATTAATGGTAATTCGACTAAAAAGAGTTGTTTTCTTCCGCCTAAATGAAAGAATGGCCCATGAAAAGTTTCATTTCATTTGCTCAAACTGTGTCGAAATATACATAGAATAAGCTAACTTTCTTCTTAATATCTATATACATGATATTAATTAATTAATTAATATAAATACTGTATATGTTATTATTTTGTAAACTATGTAGTTTGGTCACTATAATTGCTAATTACTTTATTTCTATTTCTCATTATTTTATTAAGTTATTTTCGAATTTATTATATCATTCGTTTATTAATATAAAAACTTCATTATTATTTTTAATGAATAATAAATATAATAATATTAAGTATTAATTTATTNACAAATATAAAATTTCACTATACTGTAGAATCTGTATTTATGCTAATATTAACCTGCGTGAAATATTTTTAAAAAATACAATATTTTATTTTAAAAATAATTTAAAAGATAAAAAAACGCAATTATTTAAATAACCAGAATTTTTCCATTATTTAGTTTAGATTTTATTAATAATTTAAATAAAATTTTATGTATTTTCAATACATATAGGCCTAGATTTAATGTTCTTACTTTGAAACATTAAAGATTAATTTTAATTCGAATCGTATTTAAAATTTAATGGTTAAAACATTATTTAAGAATAAGAGATCAAACATTTTCGACCTTTACTATTGATCTTCA
This sequence comes from Centruroides sculpturatus, assembly GCF_000671375.1. Taxonomy (NCBI): domain Eukaryota; kingdom Metazoa; phylum Arthropoda; class Arachnida; order Scorpiones; family Buthidae; genus Centruroides; species Centruroides sculpturatus. Next base: position 19,344 of record NW_019384844.1, read on the forward strand.
TCAGATGTCCACAACGTAATCGCAACAATGTTTTGAAATTCATAACTTCTGAAGGTATTTTCTAGAAATTTTTGAAAAAGACAAATGGTAATGGTTCTAAACTTTTTTATCTGACTTTTTTTTAGTATATAAACTATTACATTTAAAAAAATACTTTTAGTAAAGTTTTTGTTTAGTATTTCGCTTATTTTGTCGAAACTTGTTCAATTTTTTTTTCTGCATTGAAATAAATTCTTCGACAATAACAAGCTTAAACTTGTTAAAATATTATAAAGTTGTAAAAAATGTATTTCTAAATGTATATTAATAATATAAATAACGAATTATTATAATATATGATCTAGATTTAAATATATAGATATACTAATATACTCTTCGAATAAATTAAATTAATTCATTGAATCAATGTCTTAATAAAAAATAAGTTAAATTTATCGATAAAATTTAACTAAAGATTGTTCTTAGACGAGAGAGTAAATACAGTCATTGGAGAAGAATGTAACTCAACAATGACTTTATTATTGTATTAATATCTAAATTTTCTTTTGTATCTATTGCTAAAGATTATTTTTATTGATATATAATCAAATTTTTTTCGCATTATTACAGTTTACTCGAAAATCACAATTCTATTAGATTGTACTGGTGATATCAATATGATCTCATTACCTTAAGTGCATTCAGCGATTATCGATATCGGTTACTTCTCATTCACCCAAACACACATTACTGTATATGTATGCATACAACAAAAGATATATTTTTCATTTATAAAACGCTTATAATAATACATTAATCAAAATTCAGCAGAATAACATAATATAAATGAAGAGTCATTCATTATAAAGTGATACCTCAAAATACTAAACAAATCATTTTCAATTTCGATCATCCCGCTAGTCAGATAGAAACGGGCTTGTTGCAGCTAGGGGTTAATTAATTAATGGTAATTCGACTAAAAAGAGTTGTTTTCTTCCGCCTAAATGAAAGAATGGCCCATGAAAAGTTTCATTTCATTTGCTCAAACTGTGTCGAAATATACATAGAATAAGCTAACTTTCTTCTTAATATCTATATACATGATATTAATTAATTAATTAATATAAATACTGTATATGTTATTATTTTGTAAACTATGTNAAAATGTTTCCCTTTATAACACATTTAATAAACAATATAATACATTTTTCTAGAAAATCTCTAAAGTTGCAGAATATAGGTAAACCAAGAAACGCTGAATTCCTTTTCAACAGTTGATATAGTGAATTTCATACAGCTACTGTTTTTCCTTCTTCCGAAACTTCTGTAGCATTAAATAGCTACTGTATATCCCATGAGGTAGATATTTCCCTTTTGTCTTCTACTCACGAGGCTAACATTTAATGTTAAGTCTCCTGAACTATATAGAAAGTCCGGTTTACCAAACAACAAATTTTTATAGTAAATTGTCTATTATTTACTAATGATAAATTGAAATAATTCCGAAATTTCTAAAACTAATTTGCTTTATTTAAAAATAAATAAGGTAATTAAAAATTTTAAGATAAAATAGTAGATTAAATAAATGACCTTTAATCAATTTTCGCACTTCTTAAAATTATTATATAACATTCATATTATAGAGTAATTTTAAGATGATTAGAACGTAATATTTTATGTATTCACTAACCTAAAAAAAGGCTTTAAAGCGTAATATGCCAGGTTATGAGTTGAATTAATTTAAGCAGATTGTTAATAGAAACAAAATTTAATGACTTAAGAGGGACGAATCAAGATTTTAATTTATGTTGTTGGAACAAATCCAAAATGATAGAGATTTCTCTGTGCAAATACTATTTACTCATTTGGTTTGTAGCGAATAACTATTGTATGTAGAATTACCAGAAACGAATATAACAACTCAAATATTTGTTATGTCAATGTACATTGCTGCCAAGTAAAATTGTGATAATTTCAAGAATGAAACATCTTTATTTCAATTATATTAATAAATTTATTATTCCTGAATAATTTACAAATACATATATTTTAAGGTAATATTATACAGTATTAAACTATTTATGTTATATTCATATAGGCTTATATTAATTTATGTACTAAGTAAAATTTTAAGTATAAATAAGTTTACGTTTATATTTATTTTAAGAATTTTCGATTTAACAATACGAACAAACATAGCATATATAATAAAAACGAATTATTAACATGTTATAAATATAAATTTGATTTATAGTTGGAATTGTTGTTTGCCTGTAAGTTTGATCATCTCTCAAGAACAGCTGAATCAAATCGCATCAAAATTTTGAATGTTATTTGATATGATCTCCAACAAGTTCTAAAAATATGAAATCAGATTTCGTTTCCATAAAAATCCGAAAATTTACGAAAATTTCTGGTTGATTCACGCATAGAATATTTAATATTTTTGAGAAATTTTATAAAGGTTCAATACCTTGACATCTTAAAGATCAATTTATTTCAATAAATTGAAGTTTATGTGAATTTATATTAAGTATTTTCTACTTCATATATATATGAAATAGTATTTACCACATAAAAAGGAGAAAGGGTAAAGCCGTAATATTGTTTTAAAATCATACTAGATTATTATCAGCATGAAAAATAGATTAAAATTTAAATATATTCATTGAACGAATATACAGTAGTTTTTCCATTTTAACTTTCTGTGTTTATACTGTATTAATTGTATAGCATAAATAATGTAAATCCCGTTTAAATGGTCCCAGTCAAAATTTTTCGTGTTGCAGGTTTCCGTTTTTAAACACTTTATTAATTATTTCTGCTAAAAGCTCGAGAAAAAAACGACGGTATAGTAATGTTATGGCTATTTTCGAGACAACGAAAATACAATCATTGCAAAAATTTAAAAATAAAAAATAAAGTAACTATTGCCACTTAGAAATCGAACATATGTGCAAGCTAGTTACAGCATTAATTAAAATGTAAAATTTAACTACAATTTTGCTGAAAAATTCCGTTTTACGCAAGTTATGTTATGCAATTGATTCCTAAAACGTGTTCCGTTTCCGCGTGAGACAGGTTACCGTTTTCTAGAAAGTCCATTTAGACAAGGTTATGCTGTCATAATATATAAAACACAATAAATGTTATACATGTGTGTAATAGCACACTATAAAAGTATAATAGTAAATAATAGTACATTCTAAAAGAAAAAAATTAAATATTTGTAAATTAATTTATTGGATAAAAATAATTATAATTGAAAAATTGTTTATAATTAATTATTATCACATTCAAAATGAAGATTATTTCATCTAAATATCACTTTTGGTAGCTGTTATTATGATCTATGTATGTATGTCTCTTTAATCCGACATTAAGTTCGGTAGACTATCATTACAGCTTTCAGGTTAGACATTTCTTTTATTGTTTTGACGTGTGCATTTCGGACTTATATAAATGTTAAGTCCCTCTTCAGTGCAATACTACATTAAAAACTGTTTTTAATGGCTGTATTTTAAAATCTTTCCAATGTTACCCGTTATACACCGTGGTTTTAGAAGACATAACCATAGGTATCGTATAAGTGTGACAATTTTTAATTATGATAGTTTTATGTCAGTAAATATGACCTACACGCGAAGAATTTTGTCATGTGACTAATTGTGTTTTTTAATAATTTGTAGTATTGCACTGAAGAGAGACTTAAAGTTTGAAATGCATATGTGGAAACAATAAAAGAAGTGTCTAACCTGAAAGTTGTAATGATAGTCTACCGAACTTAATGTCGGATTAAAGAGACATACATACAAAGATTATTTCATTTATCTCAAATGAATAAATTCTTTTCTAAAGATAGTAAATAAGTAACTTAAAGGATTATTAATATCGTTATTCAAATAAAAATTTTATAAATAATTTTAATAAAACGTTGCACAATATTCATTAAATTTACATAATACATTTAAAAAGTATGTTATTAAGTTTTTAATGAAAAATTTTTTATAACATATAAATTCATTTATTTATAATTAATTTTAATTATAGTTTAATTAAACATTTAACATGATGACAACCAAAGAAAAAGTTTAAAGCATAAATTAATTTTTTTTTATTTCTATGAATCATTTTTCGGAATTATCATAACAGGTACATATTTAGGTTTTCAAAATTTGATGAAAATTGTTCATTTNAATTTTAATTTCAGTTCCTTACATTATAAATGTTTCATCTTTTTTAAATACATAGATTTAATAAAACTGCAATGTAAAATTTTCCAAAAAAATTAAATTTCTTAATTAAATTTCAACGTAATCGTTCAAAGTAATCTCGTACTTGTTGGTTGACACGAAATACATTTACTTCAGTAGCATTTAATTTATAAAATAAGAACTCACACAGATAAAATCTTCAAAATCTACCTTAAACATGTAAAACATTTTTAATTTATATCATTAGAAATCGATTAAACACATTTATTGTTGTCTTTTCTATTTTAATCGAAGAGAAATTATATGAATCTAAAGCTATATTAGAATCATGTTAAGTTGTGTTACGTTATAAATATTCAAATTTTCTTTTAAATTATAAAGTTTTCTTCTTTTATATATCGGTATGTTAATTTATAAGATATTATAAATTTTAAATAAGATGTGAAAAAATTATTGAAAATTTTATTATATAAAAAACGTATAATCATAATATTTTTGGAGTGCATTCAACTTCCCACATTAATTTTAAGTTTCTTGCTCAGACATAACTCTTTAAAAATGTAGACGTAATAAAATAGCAAAATTAATTTGTCTAAACCTGGTAAAACTCCTATATTAGGATGCTAGATGGAATAATAATGTATATAGACTATCAGACAGACGCATTTCTACACATTAATATATATAACAAATATTGTTGAAGAGAACCATGTTAAGTAGGCTAATCGCAAGAAGCCAGACATCATATCAGTCTGGCTTGTTCGATTAAAATTTTAAAATAGTATATTTAATACAACTTCTGTAACTTATCCTTCTTTTTAAATATGCTTCGATTTCCCCCTCCCCCTTTTTCTTTCCTTTCCGTCCTATGGTCACTAAGTTTTAATTATGTTCCAGTTATGGTTTCGGCTAGGTCCACAACGGAGACGGCCGTGTGGGAAGAGATAGAATCCAACATATCCAGCATAGACGCCCAACAAATATCCCTGTGGTATGTATTCGATCACGGATCTTCAGAGTGATAGGCTTTAACAGCTTCGACCCTTGGCCGTCCTTTATGCAAATTTATGACATTTGTTAATAGACGTACAGAAACTGTAGATCAAACCATGTATACTAAACCAGTTTTCGTTTTTGTTATTGTCATCAGTTATTGTATCAGTTGTTGTGTCAGCTATTTTTATCCTAGAATAATACTTCAATAAAATATGGAGCTATTAAAATTTCAGTTTATAAAATTAAAAAGTGTATTCATTTAACTAGAGATGATGATATTTTATTATGATAAACATAATAAAACTTTTTGTATTCATCAAAATCCTTTAGTATGCTAAAGAAAGTGCTTACCTGCAGTGCAGTTTGTGCGATGTACAGTACAGTACCTTGACACCAAGGTTCCAGAGCGCTTTCCAATTAAGATATTTTCATATATACATTGTTGGAAATGAGGTCATAAATTTGATTTGGAGATATTTTATCTTTAGTCAAAGTGAAAAGTGAAAGCTGGAAGTACTAAAATTAAATAAGAGTTTTCATGAAAACTTTTTCTAATCTTTCGAGACACGTAACTGTTTGAATATTTCAATTATCATAAAAACATCTAATCGACACGCAATAAAACTTAGTTGACAGGGACGCACAAAAATATCTAGTAGGAATGATCCTTGTACAATAATAATAATAATACTTGTACAATAATAATAAGAAGAAGAACAATGGCTGTACTTATGAAATGCAACTAATTCCGAATTTTAGTATATACTCAAGAGCCATGTATTTCCGTATGAATCTGGAAAAAACTGATTTAATTTCTTTACAATTTATAATAATAAAATTTCATTATTATACAGGAAATCATAAGTTATTTTGAAGACATGAAATATAAATATTTATACGAAAATATTTAGAATTGACTTTGAATCGCATAGAAAGTAAATTTAATAATAAAAATTACTTAAAAAATACACAACAAAATTCAAATATTCCAATAGAAAATTTAATATAAAATGTTCTTTCCTTTTATGTCAAAAATTGATTCACAACACTAATATAAGGGATTTTTCGTTTTAAAATATTTATAGGAAATAATGTGTTGCTTATAATGACAATATTGACGCTAAAATGTACAAGAAATTACAAATGCTGATAATTTATTATTACGATATTTTAGAATGATATAGAATTAGGAGAGATCGGGGCAAGATCGGCATGTTAAGCTTTACTTAAATTTTGTGTAATAAATACTGCTGTAAACTGAAAAAAAAGCTTTGCATATTGTCTATTGGAATGTTACCTTACTATAGAACTGGTTAAAATCAGTTTGGAAATAAAAATAATTAAAATAATTACAACTTTACAAGAAGAGAGAAATTGACGAAGTTGCCCCGGGTATAGGGGCAAGATCGGCAACTTCTCTCTTTTTGTAAAGTTGTAATTATTTTAATTATTTTTATTAAAGTTGCCCCTGGTATAGGGGCAACAGTAATGGGGCAAGATAGGCACGTATATAAAATTATGTTATTAACAATGTATAAGTTGGAATTCACTATTAAAACAAAGAAATACAAATCCAACACCCATTTAATATTATTACAACGAAATGCAAGTTCAAAGACATATATACATGAATAACAAATGCAAACATGTTTTCATTTATCATCTGTTTGATTTTTATCCTTTGCTTCTAATGTGGCTTTATGTTGCCGATCTTACCCCGCTAGTCATGATTTCGAAACATTAAGTACAACCCTGAGAACAGAATGCCAAGCCACGATCTGGCCACGTGAATAAGTTGAAGTTACATCCTTCTAACAGGAAAAGTAACTTTCGTTATCATGGAATTATAACAAAACCTGCCAATTCAATATAAATGGAAAAAAAATATTATATGGAATTGAACGAAAATGAAAATTTGCTTGATAATTCAACTACGCTTGTTGGAGAACAATAAAAACACTACACTCAACAAGCCACCAATAAAACTCAACTGCCTAACCTATAACCAAAGTCTCCTTTTAATTTGTTTTTTAAAAAAAGCGCTTGACAAACTTGCCCCGCATGCCGAAGTTGCCCCGATCTCCCCTAATTATGTAAAAGTTCAAAAACATAAATTGCATGTTGTTTTAATATTAAAATGTATGTTGTGATATAAAAGTTATATTATGCTGATTATTGATCCTATTTCTGAGTAATGGATATACGAAAATATAAATGTAAAATATTAAATTCTCAGTTCATTTTTGGCAATATTTGAATAATTAATATTGATCATATGTAATCGTTGTTATTACGGTTTGCTATTCCAAGCAAGATAAATATTAGCAGAGGCAAATCGATTATAACTACTATTATTAGATATGAAAACTATATTTTATTATTAACGATTTCAATTACTACTAATAATAATTTATTTAATTTCAATTAAATTAGTCTAATGCTAAATTAATTTTTTTTTATTTCTATGAATCATTTTTCGGAATTATCATAACAGGTACATATTTAGGTTTTCAAAATTTGATGAAAATTGTTCATTTCACAAATGAAACTCGTGTTTTTCATGTTTCAAAGAAATTTCAAATTTAAATAAAAATAATTTTTGCTACACTGTTACTGAAGTATAATTTATTTTTCACACAACTTTTTTTTAAATTGAGATAATCTTTCTTAAAACCCTTTCTGTATACTCACTGCTTTTTATTTTTCTGTCGGTAACATGTTTTTTTTATCCTCTGCAAATTCTTTTTTCTAAATTTGTCATTTGACATATTTTTTAAATAACAAATTTTATAAAAAATTAGTCTTAGATTACAAGTAAAAATTTCTTTGATTCGCTATTATTTTTTTTGAGTGTTTATTTTAACAAATATAAGTTTAATTGAAAACACTAGACTGATTTTCTTATAATCTTTGAATTACATAAACATCATTTCCAGAATTTGATAAAATTTGCTCTTCTTAATTCTCTGTATTTTCATACAAACTTTACTTTTATGTTTCAAATTTTCCAAAAGATAATAAGATAAATTATAGAGCAACATAATAAAACTACTAAACCTAACTACATTTTTATTCCATAAAATAGAACCGATTTTATATGAAATATGCTAAAGCATTTAATATCCATAAATGTCATAAAAATTTTGTGCAGTTGTTTATATTCTTGATCTAAATTTATTTTTTAATCCAGTTCTTTTTAAAATTCTCCACAGATATACAGTACAGTAAAAAGTTCTTCAATGGAAAAATTATCTTTTTTCTTTTTCTTTTTTTAATAAATATCAAACGAAGAAAACGTCAGAATAAACTAATTAATTTTCCTTTGTTCAAAAATGCAAACACTAGCACCAATAGTAATCGATATGACATTTTCGACAGAAATTTATTCCTTTGACTTATTAAATTTATTGAAATATTTTCAAGAAAATTATAAAAATTATGTAAATAATTTTTGTTTTAAACGATAATTTATTTATCATATTCGCTTGCGTTTAATTATTACAAAATCTCCAATCTAATTTAAAAACAGAAAACAAGTGCAATAAATATAATAAATAAATAAATGATCTCCCCGTTTTAAGTGAATCTTATGATAAACATTTTATTAACATTTTTGAATTTTTCTTTCAAGCTGAAAATATTTCTTTACACAAAGTATAGCTGTGAATGTCTTGCATTCACGGAATTTTAGGCACTTACACTATAAAGGGTGTCTTGTGATTAAAATCAATTGTTATTGGAAAGCATATTTTAGCGATTTCTTTGATTATTATTTAAAATATCAAGAATAATTCTTAATATTTTTGAATATACTACTAAACTGACCGCATTTAAACAAATTTTATTAATTTTTAATAAAATTTGTTTAAATGAAGCATACAGTAAAAGTATCATATATTAATTACTATTCACATAACGTATACAGTATATACATCATATACTGTATATATCATGATATACATGATACATATACTGTATAAAAAGATAAATTCATATAAATCATGTTTAGAAAACAATTTAAAAGCTTTTAAAATATTATAAATGCATGATAAAAATTTACATCACAAATCACCAATACAACAATAAGGTGTGTCATTAATATAAACTCTAATGACAATCCTCTTACTCTCAAGAACTTATATCATTAAAAACATTTACTCTAAATAAAAAGATAGGTAATGTTAATATAATGAGGGATTTAAATTGAGCTTATCTTTCGCTTTCACACCGGCAATTTAAAAATAAACAAACATATCCAGGAAAAGTTTGCTGACTACAGCAAACAAAATTAAAAAATAAATTAACTTATAAGAAAGAATGTAAACGTTATTTTTGTATAAAATAGCCAGAAAATCTAATAAGAAACTTTACATTAAATCAATATTTATCTGCAATTAAGAGTGATAAAAGAAAATAGTAAGAAGAGATCTAAACTTGTTAATCAGATATTCTCTAAAGCATTTTGCCTGCAGTTTGAATATTAGTATTTAAATTAACCAATTTATTGAACACAATCATGACTTCTAACACTTCTTAAAGAATATTAATTTTAAAAAATACAAATCATTAATTTGTATCTTCAATTAATAATATAATTTATTATATCCTGAACAAAAATACACCTTAGTAAAATACATTAAAATTATTAGTTTCAATTTTGTTTTATTTTTAAAATCTATTTTAAGCAATTTAGTGTAAAATGTATGTAAAATTAATTCAAAAAGATTCAATTTAAAATAAAACATTTAATAGTTTATATATTACTTAAGTGTATTCACAATTTTAAATAACAATTATCATTTCGTAATTTTTTAAATAATAAAGTAACGGATTAACATCAGTTAAGAAGAATTAATCTATATAAATTTAAGTAGCAAAGTCTGTTTAATTCATTGCAAAAGAAAAAAGCAATGCAGCAGACAATTCCTCAAAAGTATCAAGAAATTGCATTAAACTTGTAGTAAACTTTACTAATGATCACTCTTTTTATCAATCAAAAAATTGAACAAACCCTATAACTTTTGAATAATAGAAATTTTGCTCTTTCTGTTCAAGTTATTTTTTTCTTACTCTAATGATGGTGAAATTTCCTCTTACGAAAGCACCATCATGGTTGTTGCGATAGATGCACTTTTTTCTAAACCTTCAATAAGTAAAAGTGAATTCTACTAAAAGATACTTTTATAGATTTTAGATTTCATGATTTACAAAATTTTAAGTGCATTCATGCCCATATAAATACATCATTTAAAATTTCTGGTTACATTTAAATATCTTCATCAGGTTTGAATTAATGTTGTCTACAATTTATAATATTTTACATATTAATAACAATTTTAAAATTATTTTATTACTTTTATAATTGACAATATAAATTAAATATTTCTATATTTTAAAATTTTTTTAAATTTCTTATATTGTAAGTAAACAAATGAGAATAATTTTACTGTAACTAAGTTCGTGTTTGTCAGAAAAGTGTGACTTAAAAATATTGAAATAATTAGGAAAAAGTTATGAATAAAGAGCACTTGTTTCAGTAGTAATGTGATGAATTAGTTTTGTCTAACGATTCGAATGCATGTATTCCAAACCACTTAGATTATATTGGAGTACCATTAAGTGGAATATGACATGGAGTTAGTCAGACAAATAGCTAATTTACGTGAGATAATAATGCATTCATGGTACGGTGAAATGTCGCAGATCACATGAAAATTCTGATAATAATAGTTTCAGCTATAAATTATAACCAAAATTGATGAGAGTCTTGCATGTTGAGTATAAAGGGATATTACTGATTATGTCAATTGTATAAATAAGTTCTTATAAATTTTAGTAAGCAAATTTCATATACATTTAATTTGAATAATGTATGCTACAAATTTTAAGAATATGAGATATTATATGGAAGGATGATAATTAAAATATATATGAAGGCAAAATATAACTGATATTCGGTATTATGCAAATAATAACTTTTCATAAAATAAATATACATTTTTTAATATTAAACTTAATATCTATGAAAAATTTTTAAATATATAAAATTTATATTTGATTTAAAATAATTGTTTAGATCAATTAAATTATTGTTAAATTTATGATTTAAAAATAATTTAGAAGCAAAGTTAATATGTCACATGTTCATAATTTTATAGAATCCGTGTAAATTATGTAATTTTAGAAGACAAAAAATTATAAAAATATACATATTTAAAAATTTATTCTATATTATTGACTTAATTTTAAGTATATACTTTATTGTTTAAAATAGATTTTTTATAATAAATTTAAAAAAATTAATTTATATAAATAATTATTTTCAATCAGATATAAGATTTTACAGCATATTAAATTATTTGAGATGTAAACTACTCGATAAATTTTAAAGTTTCGTTAATATTTATTAGTCCAAACATTTAAAATTATATTTAAATATTTAGAATGATATACAACTATACAGTAAAATTAAAGTTTATAATTTAGGCTATAAAGTAGTTCAACAAATTTATGTGCAGAGTATATAATGTGATTTCGCATCCTATATCTTCTATTTATAAGATAATTACAATAAATGATACAGAGTATTGTAAAGGTTGTCTTAAAACTTATCAAAATTAAATTAGTGAATTCGAGAAACTTCAAATAATCAGTATTAACTATTTAAATTTCTTTATCAATTTTATTTATCATTCACTGTCTGAAGACCACTCTTTAAGAGAATTTGAAAAAAGAAACCAAACTTTATCTTTATTACAACATTAATTGAAACTCAAGAAGTTAATCCCCTATGAATTGTAGGTGTCGAAACGTGGATAATATATCCTGTTTACTTATATCTCTCTTTTTAAAACGAATTATAAAATATTGTATTTCCTACTTAGATCTACCGATCTTTGATTTCTTTTGTTACTAATAAGAAGAGAGAAATTCGAAATATTATTATATTGTTAATAAAATTCATATAAGTGAAATATTGAAATTAATTGAACTGTCAAAATTCGATGATGCTAATTTCCTATATAATTAAATCTAGAATATTTCAAAATATATCGGTTTGATTTATCTATAATTCTTATATCTAAAATACTAAGAATAAAATATTAACTTCTTCGATAGATTAATATTTTGTCTCGTTTAATTACAGTCATAAAATGTATGATAGGTTTCATTTAGCATGATGAGTATTTACCTTTTAACATAATTTGTACTCGACAATAACTTTGCGTACAGAAAGTTTTGAAACTTTATCATACTTTTTTCTAATGCTCTACAAATCATTCTTCGTGCAATTAAGACCCAATTGATCTTTCTTTGATGAAATTAACTACATTGAATTCTTTCGCGACACATTCAGTACCTAATAGGTTACATCACTGACCTTATTTTTGACCTGAACGGGTAAATCTTATAGCAAGAAAATCGAATAACAGGAATGAAAATCGAAAATAACGCTTTCGATTGAAGTACCTAAGGCTTAATTTAATACCAGAATTTTTTAATATGACACCAAGGAAATTTATCTTTATTCATTATAAATTTATCTTTTAATAATTTGATATGATGAAAATATATATATTTATAGATTTTTCACTTTTTCTTCGTTGATGCTGTCGTTTTAAATAGAATGTGTGTTATATAAGGTGGCCCAAAAGTCAGTAAACCGAGATATAGTTTTAACTATACTTAAAATAAGCTAAAAAATAAATCTCAGTTAACTGAAATTTTAGCCATTCTGTATAAGAAATTTTAAGCTAGTACCGGTATTTAAATAATTAAACAGATCGTGTTTTCCTTTCTCTTCAATTACAATAAATTATAATTCAAAACAAACTTTTTAACTATGAAATTAGATTTGTAATTAAAATGTAAAATGATTTTTACTCTCTTCAAAAATTGGGCAATTTAGTAAATTAATGAAACAATAAATAGTTAGTTTAATAGATTTTTGAACAGTTTTTAAACTCCAGTTCAGTATATCTCAGTCTTTAATTAATATACAAAAGTAAATCGATGAAAGTGTATTAATTAAAGACAAAACTTTTTGAAATCACTGAAACATATTGATATACTTTAAAAAATAAAAATGTAAACAGAATCATATTTTAAATATTTTTTCTTTTATTTATTTATTTTTTTTTATATTTTTCTACATTTCTCATTCTCTCTTTATATGTACAGAGAGAGAAAAGAATTTTAGAAATATATAAAAGGTATGTTTTTTTCCTATGATCAAATATATTCAAATACATTAATAGCACAGATACAGAAATTCAGATTTCGGATTTTATGATGTTCTACAACAAATAAAATCAAAAAATTCCGAACTTCATGAACCAGAAAAGTCATTAAAAGAAAAGTAAATCCTAAGACAGTATAACAGATTTTTCTCATTCAATTTTAAAAACTCTCATATTTCGTTGAAATGTTTTCATTTATATTATCATTTTACATGAATATTTTCCAATTCTATTATTTTTTTACAATGTTTTATTTTTACTTCATAAGTTTTTAGTTTTAAACATGAATATCATAATTGTAATTTTTTTATTTAAAATGAATTTAATAATGTCCAAAAAGTAAATTTATAAAAAAAATGAGAACAAATTCTATGTTTATTATTTTTTTTATTTTCATTATAAATCCAAATAAACTTTACTTTATTTTGAAGTTTAATCATTTCTAGTTATTAAATAAGATTAATATTAACAAATATTTCATTATTTAACTTATTATGTTATTTTAAAGTACATTAAGTAAGTATTTATATAAGGTAACGCTATAAATTTTCTTAAAGTAAAAAAAATACATAAACACTTATATATTATAATTTATAAATACAGTGGACCCTTCGAACTTAATGGAGAGAAAATTTTTGTTCTAAAAGAAAAAGTTATAATTCGATTTTTCATTCGCATATAGAAAAAAGCAAGATAAAAATTGTGTCAATGAGTCAATAAGAATAAATTAATAAAGGAACATTATGGCTTTTTATATATACTTACAAATTATACATTTTTATATATCGTGTATATTGTAAGTTTGTTATTATACGTTTTTAAAATACATTCGATTTAACGAACTTTCGGCAATAGTGAACCCCTCTTCCTTCCAATTATCCAAGGTCTACTGCATGAAGAGTCAGTAAAACTTCAATTATCCGGACGCTGATTATCCGGATTACCCTCCGTCTTTGTCAAACGTAAATAGGCATGCAGTTAAATTTACTGTATATGCATTAAACGTAATTTTTCTAAAAATAGGAAATAAACTACATTCATTTGTAGATACATTTCCACATTTGATATTTTATTTGTACGTAATTATGAACAAACTTACATAATTAGGTGTTTGAATAGAAAAAAAAAGACTATTTTAAGCAAAAATTCAATTATCTGGATATTCTGCATATCCATATGTCCTGAGATCGAAATTAATTCAGATAATTGGAGTTTTATCGTTTATGTAAAGTTCCTAGATTATATAATTAGTATATTTTATAAATTGTAAATAATAGGACACATTATAGTTATTATTTATATAGCAGTTTTATAATTTATTTAAATAGTAAAGATTTATCTATAAAATTTTCAATAAAGATTCAAGAATTCGAGATTAATTAAAACTTTAATAAAAACCTGAAAAATTACATTACATTTAGAAAAATGGTTTGCTATTAACGCAATGAAAACATAGTAAGTAAAATATTTAACTTTCAAAATCATATAAATGAAATCAAAATTTTCGAATTATCCGAAACGTAATGATTCTAAATATACTTTATATTGTGCTGCATTGAATTTGTGACACGATACATCAATGTACTGAATTCAACAACAGATTCTAGTACGCCCAATAGTCTACCAGCATCAATGTCACAAATGTATTGAAGTCTCATTTGAAAGGATATTCAACTAAAGAAATATATGACATCCCATCGAAATAGCAGTATCGTTGTCCTGATGTAAGTATTTTGATCTAGAATGGCAAATTCTTTCTACTTGATACACCAAGAATCTAAAAAAGAAAAGTTTAGACTACTTTCAAAAATCTGTCGACAATGTAAGTACTCGTAGTAATGGATGGTTTAAGTTTTATAAAACTTTCATAGAATTGTTTCTAAAATAAGAATTTTATTCTTTTAATTTTTGCATTGATAGCTTTCTTTGAACTTTTATCAAAGTAATTTAATTTAATAAATATCTTACAAGCATTAATTTAAAATTTAATTACTTTGTAAATTATTTCAAAATCCGCCAAACTTAAATTATGTTGATAGTATAAAGCGAAAATGAAATATTAAATTAAAAACACATGTTTATTATATTTTAATTATGTTTACAATAGTAAGTATAAATATAATTTTGTAATTTTCTGAAATACGGAAAGGTTTCTCAATTTTTTTTTCATATAAACTTTATAAATAATCTTGTCGAAAGAAAAAAATTACTATTTAATTACTAACGTAAGAACAAAATAAAAGTAATGCTACAGAATAATGGCCTTACTTCTTCATAAATAATTAATGGATTTTGATATAATAATATTTTTATGGTTCATTTCAATCTTTGTAATACTTCCTACATTTTGTCCTAAACAATGGTAAATTCCCTTTCATTCTTTGTTATCTGTATAATGAGTCGAATGTACTCATGAACAATAGAAACGAATTACACAGTTATTTAATCTTATTTCATTATACGATAAATTTTATTATTGATATGTTATTTCATGTTTGGAATAAGTGAAAAACTTTAAATTATAAAATTAATTATCATCGTTCCATAGATCGCATGATTGCATTTATAGTCTAATATTATTAGAAAGAATAAAGCAAAGAAAATATGAATGAAATTTTCGCGATTTAAAAACTGCTATGTAATATTCTAAAATATATTGAAATTTGCAGATTTCTAATACAAAAATTATTTATATATTTCAATAAACTATCTCTATTAACTGTTAGCTTGTATTAATTGAATTAAGCCTTTCGTAAACAAATTATCATTCAGTTAAAAAATTTTAATACATACAATGTGGTTACACATTAAACATCATAAAGTATAAATTAAAACTTACTGCAAAATAAAGAAGGATGTCTACATATTTTGTTATTTCACAGAATCAAGAACACAATAAAGTAAACTCCTCTTTTGGAGGCTCTTCTCTGCCCCAAAATAAATGTCAAGAAAAGTCCGTCTCAAAAATGTTTCTCTGGCGATGACGCAATGTAAAAGCATATCATTGATAATAAATATATGTTTATTTATTTTGAAGTATTTTTTACTCCTGTAAATTTTAATTCTTATCATATATTTAGAGTCCTGAATATTTTACAAACATTAGCATATTTTTGAGTTGGACAAATATCGAAAATAAAATATGTTGTTTTTGTGTGAATTATATACAGTGGTACCTGATACTTCGAACGACTCTAACTTCGAGCGCTTTAGAATTAGAAAGCTAAATTCGACAAAATTTTGCCTCGGATTTCGAACGATGCTTTAAACTTCAAACTGTGCATGTAGTGAAAAAACACTCGAACCGTAATCGTAAGCCATATATTAGAGAGGTTGCGGCCAACGTTTTCATCGAGAAAACGTGAACGTCGAACGTTCAGCGCCGCCTTCCTGTAAGCCTAGAAGTTTGACAATGGCGTTTGGAACGTCAATGGAATCATGCTCGACGTTCCAAATGCCATTGTCAAATTTCTAGGCTTACAGGAAGACGGCGCTGAACGTTCGACGTTCACGTTTTCTCGATGAAAACGTCGGCCGCAACTCTCTATTGCTTTTGAGTAATGTTCGTATGTTTTCAATGCTTTTATGTTTCGTTTTTTGGTATATTTGGTTATATACATTGTGTATTTTTGGTTGATTTTAACAACTTTTCTCTGGTATTTTTTCGAAACCTTTTCAATGTACATTGTATGTCCATTAATTCACAATTTCCCAAATGAAACGTTTTAAATCACATTTGCATATACGAAGCTTAGGAGCATCTTCCCCATACACATTACGAACGTTTTTTACTGTTTGTACGGCGTTATATTCTTTCCGAAATTCGTAAAGAGTAGCATGTCGGATGCTGGATATCTGAAAACATATCGGTTCAATTTTATTCAAACAAAATATGTAGTAAAAATTTTAAATATATTTCTGAACAAACAATACAATCTTTCATTAGTAGTAATGTGTTTAATTTCACGACTGTTACATTTAAGTCACACAACTATACTAGGTAACGACAGGAGTTAAAACTACACATAAACTTTCCGTTCAGCCAAATATAGCCTTTACTTATTAACGATGGCATTCAAGAAGTGCGTAGAAGCAACGAAATCTGAAAGAAAGATTGTAATATCGATAATTGAAATGAAAAAGAAACTTATCGCAAAGCAGGGGAGTGGTACACTTGTAGTAGGTATGTCAGCTAAGCTTAATCTGTCGAAGTCGACCGTGTGCGTCCGGTAATGCAATTTTCACTTTACAGTATTTACATATTTTATTTATTGTTTCGTGTTTTAATCTATTATTACGGCATTTAACTGTGTTATTTTTAACTTAAATTTGTGTATTTGCTGTTTTGTTTATCGAAATGGGTATGTCTTGGATCTGAGAATGAATTAATTCACTTTCCGTTATTTCTTATGATAAAAATTGCTTTGGACTTCGTACAGTTCGAAGTTCTATCGACCTCCAGAAATGAATTAAGTTCGAAGTAAGAGCACCATTGTGCTGAGATTTATACTGAAATACTATTTGTTTAATAACAGTATTTCAGTAAAGTTATTTCAGTGATTTATTTTTCTAAATTTATAACAGAAATTATCAATGTAAAATTATTTTATTAAAAAAAATTAGAAATCTGCATTGAATACCTGTACGATTACTATTAGACTGAAAATAGAAGAGAAACTTTACTTTCCATTCATTAGGAACTACAGTAAACCATGCTCTTTATTGCAAATATTTTTCCGTAATTGGTAATTTAATTTACTTCTATAAAAATAAGACTTTGACATATACTTTCCAAAATATGTTAAAAACAGACTGGTGTTCTTTTATTAGAATTTATGAAAATTCTTATCTTAATTTCATATTATTTAACCAAAACTTGTTTTCTATAATAATCCCGTTTTTAAATTTTAACTTATCAAACGTTTTACTTTCAGATATTTTTAAATACTACATATATATATTTTTTCTCAACTCTACATTATAAGAATAATATATTTTTCTGTTCTTCTTAACAGTAAAACAATTTGCTCACAATTTTTATATACCCACAAGCTTCTTTTAGAAACTGACATGTAATCCTATTATATATTGTTGAAAGTTTATTTATTTAATATTATATAAAAACTTCTTTACACACAGTGCCGAAATATGAATACCTTTTCTAAACTACAAATGAATACTAAACTGAATTCAAAACTGATACCAAAATGCAAAAGTAAAAACCTTTAACAATAGTAAATAATGGGTCCATACTTATTTTTCTAAACAACATTAAAAAACCGCGAACTATATCTAAAACAAGTTTACACGCAAATATTTTTGGGACTTGACATATATCATTGACGATTTATATTTGCATTAATTTCTTATTTTAAATAACACTAAGTTTTATATTTAAATAAGCTTATTCAATCGTTGCAAAACTTGCATATTTCAAAAAAGTAAGTGTTACAAATATATTCAAAATTCGTAAAATATTTTTATGACATATAATGTTTTAACTTACGTTACATAAATATCAATATTATATTAATAAATATCTTGCTACCAATTTTTCCGTTTATTTCATTCAACACTTTTTCTTTTTTGTGTTATTTTCCTTGATGTAGCTTTTCGCACTTCTGATAACTCCTTGGCATCATTGCAATTAATAACATTGTACTATGTGTTCTTCAGATAGATAAATACCGGCTCTGTAGTCCTCAACTTATTCTTTAATCTTTTGTTGTAAAGCAATTCTCTCTTTTCAATTCATTTATATATTTTTGTTTTTAAGATATATTAAAGACCCTCTCTATTTTCCTTATTATCTATTATTAGCCTTATTTTTCCAATTTGTTCCACATCAAAGGAAAATCGATTACCATTATTACTACGAATTTTAATTTAAGAATTTTGAATATAATTGAATTATTTATTTTTTTCGAATATATTACTGCCTGTCTGCTTTTGAATATGTTTCTATATCAACAAAACTTCATGTTATTTAGAACATGAAACAAATTCAACTTTAAATCGCTAATGATGAATGGCATGTGTCAAAGCGTGTAAATAAGTTTTTTCTTTTGAAAAAATTTAGCGTTATCATAAAATAATTTTAAAAATGTTCCATTAAATATTAAAATGCAATCTACATTTATTCAACTTTTTCTATCTATCTATCTAGCGTCATTTTATGGCTTCTGGCAAAATCTTCCCCAGAGATTCTTTATATCTTTTCCTGTCAGAATGCCATTCTTTTCTTATTCCTATATCTGCTATCATTCTTTTTATATAATTATACCATGTTCATCTCAGTCTTCCTCTTCTTTTCTTCCATTAAGCTTTGCCTTCATGACGATTTTTAGAAGTGTTTCCTTTTTTTCTCTTTATATGTTCACACTATTTACACTGTATTTTCTATATAACTTTTAATAGAGTTTCGTTTATAAAATGATCATTTTTTCAATTTTTTCATTTGTTATTCTACCATTTGATGCCACTCAGAGTATCCATCTCTTATGCTTCGATTTTTTTTTTCATTTCCACGTTGCACATTTCACTTTTTAAATTTAATGTTATGAAATAATGAACTACCAAAATAATATAATTTTTGGTTAAATTAATTCACATTGATTTTTCTTTCCAAAACAAGTTACCATTTTAAATAAATGTAGTATAACACTTTCATTTGTTATACGAAGATTGATTAATAAATATGCGTATGCGTTCCGCAAAGTGCATGGATAGAGAGACACATGATCGTCATTATTTGATATCTATGAGCAGTGCAAAACCTTCTTTTCGTCTGCCCTATGCAAGAACTATTTTGGTCCCTCTTTTTGGAAAATAATAACAAAAACAAATACAATAAAAATAATCAGTTAATTTTTAACCAAAAACGTTAAGAAATCGACCTCCATGGTGGCAAAATTTAAAATGAAAATATAATACTGATCATTTTTTCATATCCCATTTCTTAGCCCCCTTTGTCCTGGGCCATGTGCCCGTGCACCCATTGCACCAGCCTAGTTACAGAACTGTCCACGATATGCATACGCGAAGTTTCAATTCATTGCAATGCAATGAAATTTAAACATAAATTCGTCTTCCTTATTCTGTACAAAGCAGTGATTGAAGTTTTAGTTTTGAAAAATAGTTGAAAGAGAAAACCATCAGTTCGATTACGTATAATATAATTTTAAGAACATGCAACAGGCATATTTGCAGAGTATGACTAAGAATGAAGCATCTTTTTCTTGCTCTATCATAACGCAAGTCACTGGATGAGAAAATATCAACTACGATTAAAAATATGATGTTATAAGTTATTTTTCAATTTATTTACTGCCCATATATGACACTATCAGATCTTTGGTTGTTTCAGAATGTTAAAAAAGGTGTTGAAAAGTTAATGATTTTTATCGAAAGGAAAAGTTCCTTTCGATGTACGGGAATGGGACAAGAAAAGAAATAGAAAAGTAAATTGAATAAATCCACATATATTCTGATTCACTTTTATAAGAAGTTTACTATAGAATGCAAATTTGCAAATTTCATATATGTAAAGATATTATTAAACCTGATATAAGTTTTTGGCATCATTTGAATTAAGATTTGATCTGTTTTATTACTTCATTTAAAAAATATATATAAGATAAAAAGGAAATTAGATTCAAAAATCTATTTAACTACTTAAATACCGGAACTTATTTTCCTTATCATTATTATTATAATCATTACGCTGGATAATAATGAGTTTCCTGCCTTCGGTATTGATATTATCAAAATATTTATAAAACGAAAGTTAAATTCTCATAATAAAATAGTGATTATAATTTTCCATTAAGTCGTTTTTTATCTTTATTTTTTTGACATAATTAGTATTCGTTTTCACTTTTATGATATTCTGATCCCTATCTATTATTTCTAATTGAGATATTTTGCTAAAATAATTATTAAAATCAGCAATTATACTGAGAAAACGACGGAAAAAATCCTGGAATTTGTTTATTTGAAAAGATTATTGCTGCATGAAAACTTATCATTCATTCTGTAAATAAATAAAGTAAAAAGCCTTTTAAGTTTTGGTATTCGGCGAAATGCCAATTTATTCCAATTATAAATAAATAATAAAAATTTCTTCTAAATAATTTATTTGATGTCAAATTTTTACAAAATAATCGGCATAATTCGTTTTTCTTCGGGCGTTCGTACATGCTTCAGTTTTAATTTTTTATATAATATACATAATTTATAATCATTTAGGATAAAGCTTTCTTATTTCTATAATGTACAAGTTATTAATATATAATTGAAGAAACTTTAATCAATAATAATTTTAAATTTAGCATGACGTTTATACGAGTGAAAGATTTAAAAACCTGTATTTTCAATAAAATATATTTTGTTGATGTTGTAATAAGCATAGACTAGACACATACTGATGCAAAAAAAGTCTTTAGCCTATACAAAACGTTCTCGACTAAACAGCTCTAAACTTTATAATGGCTTACGTAGACCCCAAGTCACGTTGATCAAACAAACGAAAAAACATGATAAATTAGAAATAAACACTTTCGACGAAATGTTTTAACGAAAGATGTTTTGTTTGATCAGTGTGTGTTAAATGTTTTAGTGTCCAGTAAAATGCTTTATATAAAGACATTTCTACGCGCGAAAAGTGGTCCATTGACAAACACGTTTAATTATGCCTAAACCTATCGGTCGTGCAAACATGAAACTTGGTTCAACAGACGATCATTTTCTTGTGCTCATGCGTTTGTAGTGAACTAGAGATTTTCTACATATAGCTCACATTTAAACGTGTAGTTAACAATAAAAAATTAAACTAGCTGTTTTACTATACATTAATATCAAAATTTTGTATTATTTTTCGATTACATTGTAAATGTTATTTAATCAATCAAAGGTTAATCGAATAAAATTTCGAAATTTGGTTTCATTTTCAATAAATTTTTGAAGAGTATTTTCTTCAATTTTTTTTGATTATTTGGATACCTCCTAACAAGCTTTTTGGTTTCTTCCTGACACAACTCTATTCTTTGCCAAGTAAGAATTGCATACACTTTTTGATCACTGGAACATATCGTCGTTCTGTGAGGTACTGTACAATGTTGAAATTGCAACAAGTGATCATCGTGCATGCACGAAAAAAGTATAGCAAGAAATTTTGCTTGATAAATGTGCTTACACCATCCAACAAAATAAATTTGCCTGAAGTTAAGAAGTTTAGCAAAGTGGCGTTTTGACTTATTAAATGTGCGAAATGTGCACTTAAAAATATAAATTACTAAATATTTATATTCTAATTTAATCTCTTATTCCACCATACTGATTTATATCATACCATATCAATGATGAATGCAGTTCTCAATATTTAATTTTCAATTTAATTTTTATGAATACTTTCTTATTAGATTGAATATGCGAAATATTATATATTTTGAAAGCTTTCTTCTTAGGCACTATAACTAAAAATACTATCAAATACAATAAATTCCACAGCAGCATTTTAAAGTACGACTTAACAAACAAAAATAAAATTTTATTTGTATTAATAGATAAACTGAATTTGTTAATTTGTTAATATTTAAGACTCTTATTAAACGTTTTTATTTAACTTGTTTTGTAACGTCCTCAATCCTTACAACTCAAATTAAATGCATTTGTTAATAAGATAGAAGGATGAAACTTTGAAGGCATTTTTTATTCCGATAACAGCATATTTTAATGATGTTTTATGGGGTAGCCTAACTCCACCATCCTTCACTTCCACATCCATTAAACACTGTAACGTTTAAACCAAACTATAGAATTGACTCCCTTGACGTATGCAACATGTATCCATCGATAAAGCATAACAAAATCTTAGAAACTTTGAAAACCTACAACTGTAACCAATGGATCATAGACATGACAACCCTAGTGTTAGAAAATAACTACTTCAATAACAAAGGGAAATTCTATAGGCAAAATGATGGCATCCCAATAGGTTCGGTAATAGGCCCCGTTTTAGCTGATCTTAGCATGACCGACATTGATAAAAAGCTTGCAAGGGCATAATAGACCTACAACGCTATGTGGATGACTGTTTCATTGTTTATGACAGTAACATTATAAACACTAACCAGATTCTAGCATCTGTTAATGAAATAGACCCCAATATAAAATTTGACATAGAACCCGAAATTAGCTGCCAGTTACCTTTCCTAGTCATCCTTGTCACTAGGTTTAATAACAAAACCACTTTAAAAAAATACAAAAAACCTTGCACCGTTGACAGTATCATATATTACACTTCTGAAGTACCCTCCTACATAAAGAAAAACATTTTTTACATGTACATTGACAAAATCTTACAACGCACCACCAAAAAAACTGATAGAACTGATGAAATACAAGATGCAACAAAAATATTTTTAATGAACGGTTACAGCAAAAGCACACTCAACAAATGGATCAATATCAAAGATACTAACAAACACAAACATAAAAACAATAACACCGCTCAAAAATATTTTAAAATTTCATACTCACAAAATTTATTTGAAAGAATCAAATCCATATCACATAATTATGGTATAACCTAAGCACCAGAAAAGTTTCTTTGTTTAAATTACAAGATGAACCCGCATAGTACAAATAATAATATTAATATATGGGACCAAAACAAGCGTAATTTACAAACTCAGCTGCAATTGCACTAATCCCAAGTCTTACATAGGTGAAACTGAAGACCCGGTTTAAAGAACACATAGCTCATAAAGAAATAAAGAACATAACTCAGCTGTCGCTGTTCATTGTAACAATGAAAGTTGCCAAATCTTAAAAGAAACTGTAAAAATTGTCAAAAAAATAATTACATACACAAAAAAGGAGGTGGTATGAACATCTTGAAATCCTTAAAAACAGAGATAGTGTAATGAATAATAATATTGGTCAAAAGCTATATGAAACTTGGTATCCATACTTGACCAAGAGAACTAACCTCATTTCATCATACTGGTTGTTCCAAAAGGTTTCTATTACCCTTACTGTAACCAAGATCAACGTTCCCAAATTTTATAATATTAACTCAACATTGTGTCATGTATACTGGAATGTTTTTTTCTAACACTATGTACCAGGTCGTCATGTTCACTGCAAGTTCAAAAAATTTTTTACATCTATGTTAATCGTTCCCTTTTGTAAATCATTTCCAATTTAATCATTATTGTAGCTTATACCTGTTAATCAATAATCACCATTTATATTTTATCTAATGTCACAACTCCTGCGTTTCTCACAATCCATGTAAGTTTCCTAGCGTTCTTTTACAATTTTGTAACATTATAGTAAAATTTTGTTAACTTGTATACATTATGCTAATTTTCCCTATAAGGTTGTAACACAAGTGTTGAAAAGGGATATAATTATCCGAAATGCATACTCAAATAAAAAGTCTTTCTAAAGTTTGTCCTCCGTTTCATTGATGATGTAATAAGTCTAGCGGAAAAGAAAAACCATTTTAGCGGTCGTATATTTGAACATAAGACTAGACAAGAAGCGTATCGCATAATCCTACATCCTTCCCATACCAAGACCCTATAAGTATAACCAAATGTAAAATATAATTATTGATATAATATGCGTGTATAAATGCACTATAATGATGTCGATATGATGAAGATAGTCATCCAGCCACTCTCCACCCTAATCAAGAAAAACAGATAATCTAAATATATAAAATTGCTTGTCCTGACTGACTCATTCACTCACTGATTCATCATCGCCCAGAGCAAACCGCTTAACCTGAAGAAGTGAAATTTGGTAGACAGTTAGGGTACGTCATGGAAAGCACACTAAGAAGGGATTTTTCGAAATTCCCCCGCGGGTGGAGAGAGAGAGAGCATTAAGGCTTAACCGGAAGAATGGCTTCTACTGTACTATTTTAGATGCGATTTTTTTGTTTTTATCTGCGTTTTACTAGGGTATTTAGTAGGGTATGCCATGGCAATGCACACTAAGAAGGGATTTTTCGAAATTCCCCCGCGGGCGGGAGAGGGAGAGGATTTAGTCTTCATCGAATACTTAGGTGTATTAAATTAATAACATTTCAGACATTGTTATAAATATTTTTATATATTTCGATTTTTCATCCAAATGTTCGAACCGTTTTAAATTCGAATTTGTTATTGCATACTGGTTCGATTATAGAAAGATTGTAAACGTTCCAGAAAATTGATCAAATCGAAAATAGTTCGTTTGATTCTCGGCAATTCTCATCATTCTCAGCGGTAGGTGTTATATAACAATTACTACGGTTGTTGAAATACCGAATATAAATGGGGTTTGCTTGCAAAATTTTCGCGGGCGAAGTCGCGGGTAACAGCTAGTAAATAATAAAGAGCTTTGAAAATTTTTAAAAATATATTATTGAACAAAATTATTTACGGCTTACAATTTGTTTGTTTCATCTAAATTCAAAGAATTGAAGAAAAATGTGTAAAAACAATTTTAAAATATTTTAATTTTATACTCATTAAACATTCGTTTTAGTTTATCTCGTTTCAATATTAGCTCTTTTCTTCTGATAAACCAATTAACATTTATACATCTAAATATAACATTATAAATAAACTAAATTTTCATCGTCTTCTAATTTAATTTACTTTTTATATTATGTGCCATTAAAATATCATTATATCCCATCATTCTTAATTTGTACATAATTGAAATATATTGGAAACTTCTAATTAATTACAAAATATAATCTTTTAATGATTTATTTTTTATTTTCTATTTTTATATAAATCCTTAACACCAATTCTAAAACTAAATAATAATTAAATTTTGAAAACTTAAGTTGGAATGTTTTTTTAATAAATCTTTGAATGAATTTGAATTATAACTCTATAAAAATTTTAAAAATACTTAAATTACATAGCCTGTTTTAAAATATATCATTATTTCGAATCATTCTTATGCACACTACGAATAATTAATAAGACTTTTTGTACATAAATTTTGCATAACTAAAAATCACATAAAATATTTATACATGAACGATAAACATTTAACAGTTTAGTTTCAATCTATAATTTTAAAATATCATATGAATAGATTTCTCTAATTTCTCTAGCAACTTACTATTTTTACTCAAATAAATTATATATTATTTTTCTTTCAAACGACATGTAGCAATGGAATAGTTTTCTAAATTGACATTGTGGCAAAGTGTTGTTAGTTCTAGTGCCATTATATTGATGGATTTTACGTTAGTGCAATTGTCTATGATGTTTAGTCAATACTTTTCTGTTTTCTTTCAATGCAAAAATCAGGAAAATTATTATTTGATATTGCTAAAACATCATCGAATAAATATTTCTTTATTAATATTATTGAATAAATTTTATTTTTAATAATTATTTTATTCGTTGCTCATTAAAAGCATAAAAATCTTTATTTTCTAGTTGACATTATTCATTTATGTCTTATCTGTTTTTAAAATAGTAATTTACGACTTTCTATCCTTTGTTATACTAAATGAATGAAATTTTTGTATTAAATTATGAATTTTTCTCTTTGACATTATAAATATTTCATGAAAAATTTATACTGAATGTTATCTTTTGTGTTTTCATAAAAAGAGTTCTGTAATTTTTTGTACTAGAACATTTATTATTCATTGAAAAATAATTTATTAGTAATTACTAAAAATATAAGTTGAAGATTTCTATTAATGGAATAATTTAAAATTTCTTACTTCATTTAATAATAAATTAAGAAAAGTAAATATCAAATTCCAGCATTGATACATTAATATAAATTTTGAAATAGAAATAAATACAATTAAAACAACAGTTTTATTATTTACTTATAATAATTTTTAATTAAAACTTTTACGCGTATAATAAATTTAGTTTATTTAAAATGAATTAATGATAAATCTATCTTTCTTTTAAATTTTAAAATATACTTGATGAAAATACGAGTATATTTATGAAATATTCAGCTGTGGTAATTTAACCAAATTATTGAATGATGTAGACGAAATATTTAATTATAATGTATTCTGGTAATGGTTAATTTTTATATTTTTCATTTTTCAATGTTATTTTTATACTTATATTAATTATATAATAATAATAATAGGCTATTTACATGTCACTATCCGTTAATTTGAATGTTAAACAATTAATAATCCAACTTCGCTTAAGTAAGTATTCAATCTACATTAATAATATTTATATAAAATTCAATAATAATAAATGTTTTCTATGTAACTCTGACGAATTTTCACCTTTTCACTTGCTGTTAAAATGTTTAAAACTTAATAGTATATGTGATTAATATGAAATTGTTCGTATATGCAATAACAACTCGCAACTTGATCTTCTAACAAATTTAAACAACATTAATAAACAGGATTTATATAAAATTATAATTATTTTGTTAATTAATTAAATAATGGATATATATAGAAACTCAAGTTAATATGTTAAATATGTTTAAAAATAACCCTTGAAAATTGTAATGAAATAAAAATAATTACTTTAATGTATTTATACAAAACTCTTGTTATAACATAAATGTATAAATTAGAAAATAATAAATGACTTGTAATGATCTAAATACTACTGTAAAATATAAATGTAAAACTATTCAACTTATTTGATTGTATTCCCCCTGTAACAGGGAAATTATTCCCATTAGATAATAAAGAAATAATGATGATGATGATGATGATGATGATAGGTTATTTATTGTATTATATTTTGCAATATGGAGGGGAAAAAATATTAAAAGTTTACTTTGTTTTACAAAAGAGAGAACAATTTATACGTAGCAAATTGGCTACATTTAACTACTTGTTATTAAACTTAAATTTACTAAATGCTCTGTAATTGTATGTCGATTGAATACTCTCCAACCCCCCAAAAAAGGGAATGAGGAAACACTTCTTGTACCTCGTAATATTAATATGTACTATATTTTTGAATAGAATTCGAAATAGGCTGAAAGATCCCAAATGCTATATAGAAAATAAGTTAGTAAATATTAATATTTCTTTCAGAAGTTTTCATATTCTTTAATGTCGTTTATAGGAAAAAAAATCGTTAAAAATTCAATTTAAAAAAACAGTTTTTAAGTACTATTTAGTAATTTGGAATTATTGTACTATCTGTAAAAAACTTAGAATATTTAATATTAAACAATATAATCTCTTAGTTATATAAAACATTGAGCATTAATTACATTCTTATTATTATATTAATACAGTAATATTACTTTCCTTTACAGAATATTCATTGTCAGAAGAAATTTTTTCATTACAGTACATAAAAAGTTTATAACAGAGATTTTTCATACAATTCATTTATATTTACTTTTCTACAAAAACTGTAAACATTTTAATCTTTTCTATGGAATTTCAATGATTCCAACTTTATTAATATTCTGCTAAGATTAATTTTATTTGGTCTTTTTTTTTTTTTAGTTTGACTTATTAAAATTCAACGCAGTGGCATACCGTAGTGGGGATGGCAGGGACCGCCCGCCCCG
This sequence comes from Centruroides sculpturatus, assembly GCF_000671375.1. Taxonomy (NCBI): domain Eukaryota; kingdom Metazoa; phylum Arthropoda; class Arachnida; order Scorpiones; family Buthidae; genus Centruroides; species Centruroides sculpturatus. The sequence goes on from NW_019384844.1 coordinate 48,319, forward strand.
GGCGGCACTTTTTAGGGGCGAAAAATTACCTTTTAGGGAGCGGCAAAATTTCACAATAAATAATAATATCTTGTAAAAATTTGAAACATCCTAATCTATACTTGCATCGCGCCTACGATAGTGCTATCATCGGGACAGTCGGGGAATCGGCTCGCCGTCCAGGTGAACTAGTAATTTCATCCGAGGAACCTGTTGACTTTTTTGTTTTTTGCTTATACGATTCATTAGCGTTCATATACACTACTAATATCCAATTGAACTATTTTAAACAGGTCGCTGCACTACCACCGAATTTTTCATTGCTTGTTCTGTGACAAAACTGAATTTTGGTCTTTTAAATCGAAATACCTAAATAAGGAGTGGCGAAATTTTCCTCCGCCCCGGGCGGCTGACACACACGGTACGCCGCTACTTCAACGTGTAAAAAATTATCTTTTAAAACATTAATTTTATTAATATCACGAATCATAAAAGCACTTCTTGTGATTCGTAATTGTTTTTAATGTTTTATTCATTTTTATATGTAAATTTTATTTTGTCAGAAAACTTACAAATTGCTTTATTTCATTTCTCAAACTTTAAAAATGTATAAATTAATAATTAGTTAAATGTTTTTTGTTTTAAGTTTTTTGATAATTCATTACCAGATTTTACCATTTAAATTTCAAATACATTTCAATTTAAATTAATTTTATTTCCAAAAATTTTAATATCATTAAAATGTTTTTATTAATTGTTAATTTTAAATCGTTTTTATACATTAATTCTGGAATTTCTTATATGTACTTAGTACTGTATCAATTAAAAACAATTTTATTCAAATTCTAACAGTAATTCTTACGAAATGTTTAATGTATACAAATGTTTCGTTTAAAGATAAATTTTTATTTTAAAATATTTATATATAAGCAGAAGTAACTTAATATCTTTGCATTAAACAATTTTTTCAATAAATTGCTTTTATCTATGATATAAATATTATTGTTATCTAAACGTTATTATTTTATTTAATAACTAAAATAACTGGATACTCAGTTTACGATTATATGTTTTATAATTAATTTTTATCTTTTCATTTTATATTTTTATGTGATAATTTAAATCATTAATTTATTTTAACTATGAGGCGTGTCCGGAAAGTAAGTACCGTTTTGGAAAAAAACACATAAAAATTTTTTTTCAAAACAAAATTAATTTTTACATGAAAGAGCATGTTGGAAACTATTTTTCTACTTAGTTACCACTATTGTTCAGACATTTGTCATAATCGGAAAGCAACTTGTCTATACCCTCTTCAAAGAAAGATGCCGCCAGTGAAAACANATATCGGGAAACCAACTTGTCTATACCCTCTTCAAAGAAAGATGCCGCCAGTGAAGACAGCCACTGCTGAACATTGATTTGTGACAATCTCATGCAAAACAGTTTTTGAAATTTGTGGAAACTCATCACAAAACAATCTTATTATGAACCGTCTGTTTTCAAGAATTTTCTCATTCACTTTTGCAACCAAACCACCATTGACAACAGAAGGCCAGCCACTCCATGCTTCGTCATGAACATCAGTGCGTTCAGCATTGAATTGTTGAACCCACTTTCAACCATTCCATCACTCATTACATTTTCACCATAAATCTCTACAAGTTGACGATGAATTTCAACTGGCTTAACATTCTTTGCGTTCAAAAACCGTATTACAGAACACACTTCACAGTCGGCGGGATTGGCAATCGTCTTAAACATTTTGAACGCTCACTAACACATGGAAAAACAATACAATCTGGCTCTAATGGCGTCACTGGACTGACAATCAACCAGAGACACGTGTATGCAGGTGCTGAACTGCGATACTACCGCTGCGGTGGCGGTAAAACGAAACTGTACTTACTTTCTGGACACGCCTCGTATGTTTATATATTTGTGGATCGAGAGTTTACAGAATTTTAATAAAGGGCAGAAAGTTTAGTCGCTATAACGTGCTACTTGGCCTTTTTAAAGGAATTTGTACCTGCTCGAATAACAGTTAATAAGGAAGAAAAGAAAAATATTTCGATGTATTGACGGCCTAGTGTGTACACCTATATTTCGTTTTCATTAAATTTTTATTATGCTCACTTCATCTCTTCCTAAACATTTTGGCCTCGTCTGGGATATATACAACCCAGAAAGCTATTTTGGCAATTTTGAAGAAGTTATTGAGACCAGAAGGTACTCTGACAATTTTGAAGATGTTACTTTGATTAGAAAGCGTTTCAGGATTTTGAAGTCGTTACATGGAAAGGAGAATTATTGGAGCAATCAGGAGACTATAAGGACGCTATTTTCAAATTAAAAAAAAAGAAAGGTGATCCCACTCCAGTTTACTCATCAGATTCTATCCTAGCCGAATTCTCGCTTATTACGAATTACTAATTACTGCTTCTGCAAATGCTGCCAGGACTCTCCACAGATTAGCTTTGAAACCTTTAGCGGTAGGAGCAATAAATAAGAAAAGACTTTGTTGATGAAAATTTTAGAGGAGGAATACATAGCGGAAAGTTTGCATCTAATGACTTAACATTATAATATTTTACATTCCGATTATGAAATCACTGATTCAGAAATTCAACTCAAATCAAACTTTATTGTAATAGATATCATCCCATATATAGGAGAGTTTAGGACACATTTCGTATTACATTTTTAAGACAAAACTGCATAGTATAATAACATTAATTGCATAATTATCAGTACGCTTTCACAGCTGTAAGGTTTGCATTGTACGAAAGTTGAATATTTCACTTTATTTTGTCTAAATTTGGCAGATTGTTATTTCTACAACAATTATGTAATGAACATTCATAAAAATTGTGATTCTGTATCTACGGCTTTGACATTACAACAAGAAACATTTACTTCTTAAATAAATATCAAATCCATAACTAACACCATTTCCATAAGCACTAATTTAATTAAAATAAGTCTGACTTTTAAAAGTATATTTAATAGAAGGTAATTTTCGTCTAAATAACTATCTTTAATACGTTTATATGTGGAAAAATGCTTGGCCCTAAATATACATTCCATATCTTATATAATTTTTTTATATAATTTGTAACTATTTGTGATAGGGGTATTTAATCATTTCTGGATCTTTACTTACAGTCATGAATATCTATCTAACCCAAATATATATATTTTTAAAATTATAAATGTTTTCCTTAAGAACAGATAGCATTGTATTACATAAGGATCTTTATTTTATTTATTTTTAAAATCTTATTCTACTACATTATAATGCGCTTAATCATTACAACCGTTATTCTAAACAATCCTATTTTTAAACGTATCATATATAAGTACTTTTGTAGAGTTCTGAAATAAAAGGTAAAAAATTTTCTTCCATCCAACGATATAGTATATTTCCCATATTTTTGAGCAATAACAATATACAACGAAATTGACTAGAGAACGGTATATTTTCCACAATACATTCAACGAATTTATGTCTTACGTAGAATTGGAATGGTTGCGTTTATAGTTAGAGCAGCTTTCGAAGATAGTGAAGTTATGTCTGCTGAAAACAAACCCATAAAGGAAAAAGGAATACAAGAAATAAGATAAAGAAAAAAGAGTGTTTGAGGTCGTATTAATTAACGAGTTCTTCCAATGCTAATATTCGAAGACTCTTCCTAAATAACAGCATTTTAATCGTAGCCAAATTAACATCTTATGATTATTCTGCAGAGAATCTTAAAATAGTCTTTTATTTTGTAAATCAGAAAATCTGCCTGAATAACTAAATCATCTGCACGCAATAACATATGTATTTCTGTATTTTCATTTAAGATAACACCTGTGATAACAAATTAATTAAAATTTCTAATAAAATTATTTATGTATATAAATATATTGAATAATGTAGAACTCAATGCATCTTGCAAAACATTATTAGTTATTTTTATTGAGTCAGTCAAGTTTGATTTGAGACACTATGATATAGTATTTTGAACACGCAATCATTTACACAGTATATAAAATTGAGGTAAAAAGTATAGATATATTAGATATTAATTATAAGGGCTTATAATACGAAGGATATTCCCTAGGTTTACATAGAGAGAATATCAAAACTTACGACATATCCATTGAAAAGCAAATTTGAGTTAAAACTTTATTATAAATGTTTAAGAAATTTTCCTTAAAAGAAACTAATTCATTGCAAATTTGATATAAATCTGGATATTTATTGATCTTCAGACCGCTGATAGTATCTTCAAGTTCTTCGAAAGTAATGTCACTATCCATTATTGGATCACGAAACGAACCTTTATTCGCTGTAAGGCTCAAAACATATCTTATTGTAATCACTGCATCGTATATATTATTAAAATAACAGTATCATGTCTCTCAGATGGCATGTACGTATTAGTGTCCATTTTTTTCCTATATTGATTAACTCCTTTCAAGAAAATTTTCGAATTTCTGGAATTTATCAATAAGTCATTAAGTCTTCTAGCAAGAAATCTGTCCTTAGAGTTGCCAGAGTGATTTATAATATTTCTACCACTTCTTATATTCTATATATATATGTACACTGTATGAACATTAAAGATGAAATGCCGAACGTTTCTAACCTTCCCTCTTGAATTTAACCTATCGACAACTAGATGTGTTATGTATGTTTACCAGTCTGTATCTTTTAACATGTCGCAATGATCTAATATTTTATTTCGCATGCCCATAATCCCTTCATATGTATTTAGATTAAAAGACGGTGTAATAAATATATACTAATCTCAACCCTTTTGTCCTCTATCAACAAGCATTTGTTCCTCGCTCTAGAATTATTATTCATTTTCTTTGTCATTAATTATTACCTTTTCCACGAAAATCGACACGAATAAAGGTAAATGATGAGAGCCTTCTTTACTACCTCTGTCTACTACATTATATTCACAGAAACAAAGTGGTTACAAATACAATCTATTCCAGAAAGGCCCTAACTAGAAAAATGAATAAATTTCCTGTCTGTGTCGCCATCGGTTAGATATTATATTCAAACACAAGAAGGAATTCTCATAACAAAAATCCAGTAAGACTTTGCCTATACAATTCAGTACTCCATCCATTGATTTTCTTAAAACTTGTTCTAACTGGAAAAGAATATTTAACCTCCGATCCTATTATTGAAATCTCCATCTTTACTATATTGGTTCTACTTTACTATACTGGTATTACTTTACTCCATCATCCATATTCCCTATGGTACAAATATCTAGCAATTTCACTAATGGGTCTGTAAAATCATTATTCATGTTTCCACCGGAAGGTGCAGAAACAACTATAACAGACGAAATTTTATCTTTAATTTTAACTGTAAGATCGTTAAATATTTATTTAAAAAACCAACGTCATGCTTTTTATGAACAAACAAACATTTAAAAAAATGGACATCCTCTTCTTGCTCCCTTATTTGAAAAATTATTAAGTAGCTCAAATTTGTTTCATTTATTTAATTCGAATCCAAACATCCATTAATATGGCAGGTTTCTTCTAAACGGAAGCAATTATAATCTAACATGTTATCCCAGAAATCAAAAATATGTCTTCCCTTACTCACATCTTGGATGTTACTGATTCTATTATGACCAAGGTATAAATAATGAACTTTCTTTAAACCACGTTCTATAATATAGAATAACAGCTTCAACAGGAAAATTTTAACATTTAAAACCCAATCATCTGGCTAGCTGCTTATATGTTGGTTGAAATTCTTATCTTGGTCATCCAAATACACTCATTGCCATAAAAATTAGCTCACCAAGAAGAAGTTGTTGGAAATTGAACGGAATTGTATACGCTTGAGTGTAACAGTGGTATAAGTAAGTCATTACAAAATGAAAGTGAAAGAATCATTTATTACAGGAAAAACTACAAATGAGAGGTAGTTCTAGTACCCTGTTGGGTCACCTCTAGCGTGAATACAGAATGTGTGATAGAAGGGCAGGACGCCATTCGGTACGCATATATGTACCGAATGGTGTCCTGCGGCATGTCAATCGACAGTTGCTGCAAGCGGTCCTATACTTCGGCCAAACACTTACGCTGTCCAACTTTACGTCCCAGGTGATCCCACACATGTTCGATCGGTGACAAATCGGAACCGGGCAGGCCAGGAAAGAGTGGCAATGCGGCAGAGGCAGCCCTATGACACCCGTGCAGTGTATTGTCGAGCATTGTCTTGTTGGAAAATGGCTGTTGGGATCCTTGCCATGAGAGACAACACATGTGGCTGCAGGACGTCACTACCATACCTCTGGGCTATCTTGGTCCCTTGAATCACTTGACTGGCTGTCGTATTTGGTGGCATCCCAGATCACACCACCTACACAGCTGGTGCCATTTCAAAGCATAGGCAGGATTGAGGCATTCACCACGGGGCCTCCAGACACGAACACGGCCGTCGTCGGTGTTGAACTGTCGGTGTTGTAAACGACCCGGTTCTATTCCGTTGCCATCCAATCCCGTCGGGAACCACTCCAAACAGATGCGACAGTGGGAGGCTGTTAATGGCAGCACATGTAATGACCGCTGCAATATCAAATATTCCCTACTCAGGCGTCTCGAAATGATACGGACAGACAAAAGGATCTGCAATAACGGCGCTACCTATGTCCGGATTGCGGAACAACGATATGATTACCTATGTGCATGATTGTCAGAGGACCAGCGGGTCTCTCAGGATAGTGGTCTTCCGAGTCATCCTGAATTGCAGTGCGTGCAAGCTCTCTCTCGTCCACGGGTCCCAACTCTGCACAGTGTTATCAGAATAGCCAAGGAGGCAGACTATTCGGCGAGATGTCCATCCGCTTCTTTCAAACGGCTTCTTCATCAAACCCGGTTAACTGTTCATATAGTCTACAATTCTGACAAAATAGCATCGCTAGTGATACAGCGTCCCTCTAAAAAAAGTACAGACAAGATTCCTTTGAGTGCTTTTTTACAGGCCAAGGCGGACGCACTTTAATGCCATCTGCTGAAATTACGCAAGGGATCATCACGCTATAACTAGAATCATTTCTGTATCTGCTTGAGATTTATCTTCATGCAAAGTTTCGCAGCGATACTTTCTTGTTGCTTTAATTTATGACAATGAGTATATTTCGCGTTTTCGTGAGTATTCTTGACATCCAAATTGCAGATATAGTCTTGATTATTTCTGTTTTTAAAATACGATTTCAAGATATCATCATATTATTTACATTCTGGACATATAAAACATCTATTCCAAAAGCGGATTTCCATTAATTTATTACACATAATGTCCATAGCAAACAGCTTGTATCTTGAAAAAAATACTTCTCATATATCAATTTTCTTCGTCAATTTTCCTTCATTTGGCCTTCGCAAGCTTCCTAATAATCCTCCTGTGTCTACTGTAGTTTTCCAACACAAGTTTACAAGGAAGATAATTTTAGATAATAATAAAATGATTCGCGAAAAATGATTAAGATAACTTTTAATATTATATTAAGTTACTATTATTTTTGTTATTTAATGTTTGACGATGCATTTATTAGGATTATGATTCGCTGTATCAAAGATACCAACAGGGATTAGTAATAAAATTTTTAGCTATCGTGATAAAGTTTAATAATTCATATTACGAAGAAAATGTCAAATTTAAAATTACTATATTTCTCTTTAGAATTTCATTATTGAAGCGGTTTAATTCAAAATTCCATTGTTCTCTATACACCGCGTAAGGTTTTATTTTATCTTCTAACTTATGAATCCGAGTAGAAAAGGATTTAAGCTCAGCCAAAACATAATTGAAAAGGCGGCTGCAGTGAATCATAAACCTGATAAGGCATCAGATCATAGCAGTTCGTGGTAGGGGCCAATCTTTTAGACATGCTGGCGGTTTTGTATAGAATAAATTTGAGAGTCAAAAGGTACTGTATACGAATAATTTTCCACCTTACTGGTATATGCGTAGTCAATACATGGTTTATATATAAGCGGCATTATCAGCAGCGAAAAGAGAAGTCTATTCCTTTAGTGAATTTTCATCTTGAAATAGCTAATGCACTACTGACTGGAAAAAGTATAGAGAAGAAACGTGGTCGCCTGTCAAATGAAGAAGCTGAGGCTGAGCAGTCTCCAAGAAAAAAAAAAGCTGTTCTTCCAGCATCTGTAAATAATATTTGTTTTGATCAAATTGGGCACTAGCCGATACATAATAGCATTAAAGAAAGATGTCAAGGCTAAGTCGAAAAATAAGGTGCTTGAAATGCAACATGGCACTCTGTCTGCATGACAAAAAAACTTTCTCTTGCAATTTCATAACAAATAGAAGAATTTACAATATATTATGTATCATTCAAGTTTATTATTTGTATTGGTATACCTTGTTTTTTTGGTAATACTGTACATAATTGTGTAATTTTGTTGTATTATACATAATAAATTAGCGTAATATATAATTGCATTTGCCAACGTCACTATTCCCAAAATATCAATCAATAATAAAAAGAATAATTACAAAATTTATATTCTAGTGTTAATAAAAGTATGTAAAATTCAAAACTAATGATAATTTTTTTTAACTTAAACACCTTTAATTTGGGCTGGGAAGGGTTATTAAGGTGTAAAAGGTTACCCGCGACTCATTTTATCGAAATTAAAGATGTATTAAAAAATAACTTATTTTAAGTTATGAATATAAATATTTGTTTTAAGATATAAGATATTGATATATAAGACACACACTCACACATTAATATATAGGTTATTTTAAATGCTTGGAATGCTTATATCATATAATAAAGGTGCAAGAAATTCAATCAACATATTTATAAGCGATAAAAAGTTGCATAATAAAACAAGAAACTTCGTTTCATCATAATAATCTCATAATAAATTATCTAAAATATTTAATCGTGAATTTTTATGTTGTTTGCAAATTCTAATGAATTCAGATTGCTTGTTTTCCTACATTCATTCATCTCTAATTACTCGAGATAACAGAATTTAGAAATAACTGAACAGGCTGGAATAAATAAACTTTTTGTTGTAATTAGTGAAATTATATTATATAAGATTAACATCAAACTGTATTATATACGATGGTAATCCTATATAATTTGATTTGAGTAATGATGAAAGATGTAAGAAGTTGTAAATCTGTGAAAATTTGCATTGTGCATCTTAATCCTATTAAATACATTTAAATTTTTTTTAAATTTAACTGCTAAATCTATAAAAATATAAATTATTTTTTCCTTTGTGAATTTCCTTTATAAACATGTAGTAAATACAATTAAGCAAATTTCGTTGTAAATACAATTTAATAATATTTTTTAATTATTCAGTTGAATAAATTCTATACTAATTAAATTATTATTATTATTATTATTATTATTGTTGTTTATTGATTTAAATTTAAATTTCTTACAATGGGGACAAATTAAATAATAATATAAACATTCAAATCATAGTAAAATTAACGAAGAAATTCCAAAGATTTAGAGAAAAAGGAGAAGAGCTTAAATAAGGTCATTTTTGACATAACCTCATTCTTCAAATAATCACATCTAAACTCCTCCCCTAATACAGAACATTTTAGTTGGTATGTCACTTGACAGGATTCAAACAAATGAGTCAGAAGATCTTCTTTTTCTTTTACACCACAGAATTCACAACACCCTTCACTGGATATATTTATCCGGTAACCCTTGAACAAAATTCGAAATCTGTTTAGTCTGAGTTGCATAATAAGGCTTTTTGTAGAAAAATTAGTCTCACAATTCAAGTAACTTGCTGTACACCAGACCAAGCGTGATTCACACAGATTAACTCGTTTAGCTGATATTGAAGACATATCCCAGTTCCACAACTGATCTGACTTAGTTTGAATTAGTGCATTTAAATGGGTTCTCAACAAAGAAGCTGAATGAGATAAAAATAAAAAGGAATAACCCAAGCCATCAAAAATATTTTTAACTGAAGCTGGCCAACTTTTCTTACCATGTTTAACTGCTGTTAACAAAACATTATATGTTATTCGACGCAAATCACATGAGGGTAACTCCATGATTTTTGACCAGAACAAAACAATAACCTTAACAAATTTCAGTTCCAATGGTGGTCTTCCCAACTCAAGACGAACTGCAGAACTTGAAATTGAACGTTCTATTTTAAAAAGTCTCTTAAAATATTTCATCTGAACTTTTTCCATTTTAGACAGATATTCCAAACCCCAAACCGGAAATAGATAAGACAGCCTGGAACCAATAAAAGCGTCAAAAAGCCTAAACATGCCTCTCATAGAGTTTAGCTTCATACGTTTCTGTACAGTGAGAATGTACCCTGTCTTTTTCTGAATATCTTCGTCTATCAAACTAAAATGATGATTAAATGTACCTGATGAAGAAAAATGTATTCCCAAATATTTAATATATGTGACAAATCGAATTTCAGTGTTATTCACAAATATCTTGTCAGATTTTGATAATCTACCTCCATTGCGAAAAACCATTCCCTTCGTTTTTTGTAAATTAACTGTGAGGTCATTTCTTTCTGCGTAATCAACCAGCAAAGAAAGTTTTCGCTGTAAACCCGTCTTTGAATCTGCCAACAAAATTACGTCATCTGCATACATTAGACAATGCAAGTCAACAGTATCTCCTAGTGCAAAGCCCGAAATTTCTGAAGTAGAGAACAGTTGTGGTAAATCGTTAATAAATAATATAAACAGCAAAGGACTTAAAGGCTCTCCCTGTGGTAAGCCCCCACCAGAAATAACGCCCTTAGTAGTTGTTAAGTTGTCACTCACATAATACCTTGTATTACAAAATAGGTTTTTAAGTAGCCTAATAAACGAAGTTGAAAGTCCTATTGAATATAGCTTTTGCCACAGAATATTAAGATTAATTCTATCAAACGCCTTCTCCAGATCCACAAATATCGAATAAATTTTACGTCTTTTCCTTGACAAAACATACTGTATTAACCCGTTAAGTATAAAAACATTATACATAGTTCCTCTTCCTTGAACAAATGCTCCTTGAAACTGAGAAATAATATTAAATTCCATTAGCCATTGACTCAACCGATCTGCCAATATTCCAGTAAACAATTTTCTAAAAGTGTTAAGCAATGCAATTGGACGATAATTCTGAGGCTTTGATTTATCTCCTTTCTTGTAGATCATTTTCAACATCACATTTCTCCAATGCTCAGGAAATATCATTGTCTCCTTAATCTTATTAAATAATGTAAGTAATTCTAAACACACCTCATCAGGTAAATAAATAATAAATTCATTATTTATACCGTCCATGCCAGGAGCTGATTTTCTTTTAAGTTTACAGATTGATATCTTTAACTCCGATAATGAAATTGGAGCGTCCAAAATGGGAGAAACGTTTTCATGATCAAACTCAAGAATTGAATCAGAAATTGGATGACAAAAGTCATGCTCCAAAAAACGTTCCCAGTCTTGAAGAGGAATTTGACTATCGGGTTTTTTTATCATACTAAATCTGTTAACAATAGACCAAAACTGTCTAGAAGAACGTGTATTTTGCAGCTGCCTACTAATATTTGACCAATAATTCTTCTTTTTTATCCTACACAATGATCGAAAGGCAGTCCTATAACCACAATAATACATCAAATCGTCTTTACTACGGGATATCCGAAACCTCCTCAACATTTTATTCTTTAGTCTCTTCGCTGTTCTACAATCACTATCGAACCAAACTGAAGACGGTATTTTCGTCATTCCTAAGTATGAAAACATTCCACATTGTTCAGCTGATGTCTTAATCAAATCCAGAATTCCAGAGTACCTATCCTCCATTCCACCACTTAAGACAACGTTTGCATATCCAACCGAAACTGCCTCGGAATATAGGGTGGATCTATCCTCCTTCCAAGTTAATCGTTTTGTCCTATCAATCAAACTTAGTTGTCTATCCTCATCAGTATCAATCAAAATTCCAAAATTCAGCATACGATGGTCAGACATGTAGTCATCGGAAACAACAAAATCACGTAGTCTCGCCACCAAACCTTCGCTCAAAATCACTAAATCGATTACTGAAGCACCCAATCCAGATATATAAGTGAAGTCAGCTGGTGAGTCGAAAGGATAACGACCATTTATTATGTAAATGTTATAAGATTTCACCAGGTCAATAAGCAACTGTCCTCTTTTGTTACAAATTTTATCGTTTGACAGTCGAATATTCGAAATCACATTCCCACCACAAAAAGAGTCCATTGTCAAACCAATTCGTGCATTAAAATCACCCATCAACAAAAGATCGTAATCTGATGTATAATCAGAGATCAAATCTTCTAGTCTTGAAATTAATTGATCAAAAATAGGTATATGAAGGTAAACCAATATGATTATCATTTCACGTAATCCTCTACTTTGCCTCCGATTAAATTTCACTTTAACAACCATCATGTATTGCCGTGACAGAAGCAAATTAACTTCTCCCAGGTCACCACTTATGGCCAAAAGTAACCCACCCGATGGTCTACCTCTCCCCAAATTTTTGGTGGCCAATATCTCAAAAACTTTAAATTTACAGTTAATACTTTTAACTCTCGAACATAAAGGAACTGTAGACCAAGTCTCAGTCAGTCCCAAAATATCAGTTCTGGTAATATGTTCAACAAAACCATTATCATTCAGATTAGTCAGAAAGGCGCCCTGGGAGTTCCATGCTGAAACTTTCAATTCTACTGTACACTTCCCTGAATCGGAGAGAGAACATTTGGAGAATCTACTACACGGCTTTCCACTAAAAAATCAAGTTTCAATAATTCTCCTCTAGCCAAATCATAAGTATATCTCTCTGAGGCAACCTGTAAAACGTCGGCCATCAATCGAACTCGCCTGCCCTCCAATCTATAAGCACGTAAAAAAGGCAGAAGCTTTTTCCGTCTCAATCTTGAGCGCCAACATAAATCTTCAAAAATTTGTATATTTTTTAATACGTCATTGGCTTTTATCTTTCCAAGATTAGCAAAAATTAATTTTTTGTCTGCAAATGACTGCAATTCCACCAATACCATATCTGAACGTTTAAATTTCTCTATCTTAACCGTTGGAATAGGTCTTGATTCACCTATCAATGTATAAAACAGGTTCTGCACCTTCCTATTCAAATCAGAACCATCATCAATCAAACCTTTAATTAAGAAATTTTTCTTTCTCGCTTCATTCGACACCTTGTCCAAAGAATACAAAATCAAACTGTTTTCCCGTTGCAAATCATCTTTAATTTTAGAAATCTCTCCTAGTTTGGCTTCTAACTGAGTCAAACGCCGATCATGGTCATTATGTAAATTAGCCAACCAATCTATCTTCGCAACTACCTCATTTAACGTCGAAAAAAGCTTATCAAATCGGTCATCCAAATAAGAAATAACCTCCCCAGGAATAGACTTACTTGTGTCTGACTTTAAAGGGAAGAAATCTTCTAATCTCGCCGTTTTCAATGAAGGTTCACTCGGAGAACGATGTCGTTTAGCAGTGGATGCCGATGCCTGAATCTGTGAATGCGGCGGAGTACGATCAACAGGACCAGGATTTAACTCTATTCCGCCCAGAAATAACAACAACTCGAACACCATAATCCAAAATTCGATATTTTCCATAATTTGGACTTCAAAGAAGCTCACGTAAAAGTTCACTAACACGCTCGACTGCAAGCAGCGCCCCCAAAGAAATTATTATAATAAATTAGTATGTTTATTTTTAATAGTTTCCTCCGTAGAAGTGAGATAATCTAAATATAATATTAAGAAATTAATAAAAAATGAATCTCATATTTAAGAAAATTACTAGAAAAATAATAAAAATCTAAAGTAAACATCTAATTTTCTTTTTCTTATTTTTTCAAATATATATAATTTCTATCTATATCATTAAAATTTCTTAAAATAGTATAATTTCTAAATTTAAAATTATGATGTTTATTATAATGCTATAAATTATAGTAAGTTAACATTAATTTTCACATTTGAAATTTTAATCATTTCTTACGAATAACATTCTTCAACATTTGTATTTGAATCAAATTTTCAAAGATTTTTTAAATGTAATAATTTTAGCATAAACTAATTATTGTTGTGAGGAATTAATATACAATAATAGAGAAATTACTTATAGTAAAGATAAAATATTATTAAATAAAAAATAAAATTCATCCTCAAGAAACAGTTAATTTTCTGTAGAGATCCTAATAATGACAGTAATCTATGAATGAGTTCATTAGTGAAGATAAAAAGAATAACTTCTTTCTGAGAAACATTATTGTAAATAAAATGATAAAAGTTTAGACTGGTAAACTAAACTAAAATACTGTAAGAAGTTACTTAATTTGAAAATATTGATGATGGTAATTAGAGTATCTTTATCCAACGCAGTCTACAGAGATATTTAGCAGTCTAAATGCAACTAAATTTGATATAATGACATCTCAAATCACGACATTCTATTTATCACTATGACACTTTTGGAATTACAAACAACAAGTATTTTATTTGCACAAGACACTCGTGCTATACAGAGATCTTAACGATGTACGGGATACTGCTCAAGATACAGTCCCCATTCTAAAGATATAAAACCTGACAGCGATAAATAGTGTGTTCAACAACCGACCGCAATACTTCTCACATGCAATCTGATATTTTCTATCAAATCTAGCAAATTTGCAACATAATTTCAAGTAATTCATATTTTACTTTCTCGTCTCCTTCATACGTAACAGAAGGAAAGTACGGCAATCGGTCGAAAAATGACTCCTCTCCGAAGATTTTTAAATTTTTGGACTTAGGACACCTTGAAACGTTGAGAAATTCAAAAACATTCGGTTTTTTCTGTACGTATGAATGTTTCTGTGGCGCGATTTTTCTTATACACTGTAAAGCTTAATAACTCCTGTGCTTTATGTCGAAAATTTCTGAAAATTTACAGGTAGGCTATGTATTAGGGGATCGATGCTATTAAATTTTGGTGGTTAAAGTTCGACGAGGTGAAGAGATAAAAAAGTTCGTGCCTCGTATCTCTAATAGGATCGGTCTTAATGATGATTTTATAGTTATCAGCATTTACAATTTTTTATAAAACTAACCTCTACTCTCAAAATTAAGCTTTTTCCAATTTTATAATAATTATAAATATACAAAGTTTTTAATAATAAAATATCATAACGCCACACACGCACTTTTAAATTTTGCTGCGAAAGTTAAGCAGCTCGTTGCTGGACTTTTTAAAATATTTATACAAACGAAACTGCTGTTGGTGCCAAACAAATTTAGGTACTAATTTCTTTACAAACATTTCTTTCGCATGTGGTGAAATGTCACCGTATCTAATTTAGTTGCATTTGAACTGTTTAATATCGCTATAATCAGGATTTAAAATAAATCCAGTACTGTACGTTAATTTTTAACATACAGTATTTTAGAATTTATGGTTAAAATCAATTCTTATCAATAAATATTTATAAAATATTTTTACGTTAAGTAACATTTGTTTATTTGACTAAGTTAACAAGAATTTTTAACTCAAATTTAAGATTTTTAGTAAATAAAATCGATACCAAAATTATGACAAGAATCAACAAAAATAAATAACGAAATCTCGTTATAAAAATGGATTTTTAAAAAATAAGCTCTAAGTAAGTAAAGTTACACGAAAAATCTTTTAAACGGTATTATGGAAAATTCCAAAAAATATAATACAGTCCTAAAATACAGATAATTATTGATCGAATTTCTCAATAAAAATTAAAATATAAAAATTTTATTTACTTTGATTTATAAAAACNGCAGCTCGTTGCTGGACTTTTTAAAATATTTATACAAACGAAACTGCTGTTGGTGCCAAACAAATTTAGGTACTAATTTCTTTACAAACATTTCTTTCGCATGTGGTGAAATGTCACCGTATCTAATTTAGTTGCATTTGAACTGTTTAATATCGCTATAATCAGGATTTAAAATAAATCCAGTACTGTACGTTAATTTTTAACATACAGTATTTTAGAATTTATGGTTAAAATCAATTCTTATCAATAAATATTTATAAAATATTTTTACGTTAAGTAACATTTGTTTATTTGACTAAGTTAACAAGAATTTTTAACTCAAATTTAAGATTTTTAGTAAATAAAATCGATACCAAAATTATGACAAGAATCAACAAAAATAAATAACGAAATCTCGTTATAAAAATGGATTTTTAAAAAATAAGCTCTAAGTAAGTAAAGTTACACGAAAAATCTTTTAAACGGTATTATGGAAAATTCCAAAAAATATAATACAGTCCTAAAATACAGATAATTATTGATCGAATTTCTCAATAAAAATTAAAATATAAAAATTTTATTTACTTTGATTTATAAAAACATATGAAGCGTTTCTATTTCATATACTTTTCTAACTTTTCAAACTAATAAAATATAATAATATTTAATTTAACACGTTTGAATCAAAAGTTGAATTCAAATAAGCAAAATTTAAAATTTATTCTGATCCTTGAAATACCTGAAAAATTATTTAATTGACTTTCTTAGAATTTTCATATTTGGAAATAAACAATAAATAATTTAAAATAATTAGTTATCATCGAGCTTTATTTGACTGACTGATGATTAATTAACTTTATTTATTTCTTTGATCAAAAGTTCACAGTTGAAGCCTAAATTCTGTTATAGGTAATAAAATTAAACTACTTGGCATGTTTCATTTTATTTGTTTTTTATATAAATAAAAAATATTTATACAAGTGTCCAATGCTACTCAATATATTCATCAATAAAAATGTATTATTATATTAAATTTGATTTTTTAAGGATTATTGTTATTAAATATTTTATAATATAATATTTATAATATTTTCTTCTGCGATTATTTTTGTACTTAAATATTTTCGCATAATATTATAAATTAGTAAGTAAATTACTGTAATGAGCAATTTTTCTAAATATTTCATTATTTTATGTTAACAAATATAACTAATTGCAATTGAAATATTTTAATATATTTCTCTCGTAGCAGAGGATAATAGGGCATTGTTTCTATTTCAAAATTATGCAAACTTCATATAAATACACTATAAGTTATTTTCTATTCAGATATGTTTATTGCACATTCTTCATTCGTATTTTAAACTTCAAATTACAAGTATTTTTTTATAAAAACGAACAGAAAGGTTTATTAATTTATTAAATGTATTATATATCTTTTATTTTCTAAATAATTTTATGCACTTCAAACACAAAACAAGATTATTCCATCATCATAAAGTTTACTTCGTAGTGATTAATAACTGTGATATTTAAATACAGAAGCCACCCTACTTATGAGCGTTCAACTTGCAAACAATTTGATGGTACTGAACGTCTAAAATTTAAATTTCAAGAGAATTCTGAAATTTTCTTGTGAGCCGCGGATTGATGTGGAAGTCAGTTTTTAGCCAGTAATAAAAAATAAATTTTAATAAATAATTAATATGGATCTATTTGTATTGTGTGACGTCACTTTTTGTTTTTGCGCGATTTCTGACGTTCCATCGCTGTTCCTGATGTGGCATTGAAGTTGGTAACATTGGAGTAACAGCATTTTTCGCTATCATTGGCATTTTTTTTATAAACTTTTATGATTAGAGCTTCAAAACTACTTTCAAAACGAAATAGAAAGTCTAGCAATGGAGATAAATGCAAAAAGTGTGGTTATATTACCGTGGAAACTAAACTCGACATTATAAAAGTAAGTGCATTAAATGTAAGGNTTACTTCTTTTATGAAATACAAGTGCTTCCCTACTTACAAACTTTCAGACTTATGAATGATTTGACCATAGTCTAAAATTTAAATTCAGCATGAAAATTTAGTTCTCTTTCTGAAGTTCTCTCGCCACTTATAGGGTTGTGTTGAAGTCAATAATGAATTTTTAATAAATAATTAATATGGATCTATTTGTATTGTGTGACGTCACTTTTTGTTTTTGCGCGATTTCTGACGTTCCATCGCTGTTCCTGATGTGGCATTGAAGTTGGTAACATTGGAGTAACAGCATTTTTCGCTATCATTGGCATTTTTTTTATAAACTTTTATGATTAGAGCTTCAAAACTACTTTCAAAACGAAATAGAAAGTCTAGCAATGGAGATAAATGCAAAAAGTGTGGTTATATTACCGTGGAAACTAAACTCGACATTATAAAAGTAAGTGCATTAAATGTAAGGGCTACTAAACAGTAACGAACGGATAAACGAGTGTAATGTTTTATATTAAGTACATTGAAGGATAACAATAACAATACGTGATTATTCTGTGTAAAAACGTCTTGTAATTTCTTGGTTAGTTTTATACTTGCAACAAAACTCGAGAACCTCACTTCTTCGTAACTAGGGGAGCGCTTGTATTAAAGTTTTCATTTTAGCATTATATTTTATGTACACATTTATGATAGTATAATGTAATATTAATTAAGATAAAGAAGTAACGCTGAAAATAACCTCAAAGTGCTAAACTATAACATAATTTTTTATAATTATTCTTAATGCTACTTGTAATTTTTTATACCTACATATCCATATATAAATTTATTAAAAAATATAATCTATGCAACATAACACATGGTAACTTCAAAATTTATCTGAATAGCGTAACCATAGTACCGCATAAAATGAAAGAACATTTGCAAATTTCATTTCGAAATAACAATATGATACTACTTGTCATGCGCTAACTCACATACCAATTATGCATTATTTATTGCTTATTATAGAAGTGTTTAAATTTTTCTAGATTTAATAAATATCAATCTATCAGTTTATTCCTATGCATAAGCATGACATATTTAGTTACATGCATATAATTATATTAGTTATATGCTTTTAAGTACTGTATTAGTTGAAACATCATATATGTTGGAACACCAAATATGGTTTTCAACCTGAAAATTGTGAGTTAACTAACATATAAAACTTTTAAAATAATTATTAATTAATTAAATAAAAACTTAATTTAAGTGAAATTTTAAAAAATTATACCATAATTATTTATTTAACTAATTGTAAAAATCAGTTAAGAAATATTGCATTGCATCCACTAGAACAGTTTTCAGAAGTGAATATATTATTTTTGATTGAAATCTATCGTTAACAATACAAAATTATTTTTAAAGAAATACAGATAAAATTGTATTTTCAATTTATAAATTTTTTTAAAAAGATCTGTATTCTCAAAACAAAAATGACTTTTTAACTTCTGTAAAAGTTTTTCGCAATATTTTACCAAAAAAACATGTCAAACACTAGTTCCACTTGGACAAATCTCATTTATCTTATATCTAGGGTGTTTTATTGAATTTTTTGGCTAAAATACTTGAAAGTTTGGTAACAGTTCAAATGAAAACAATAATTAATACTAATCTAAAAATACTCCAATCATTATAAATTATGATGATATGAAGTTATAAAATATAGATTAATTATTTATCAAATGGCTAACATTAAATTTATAATACCACATATAACCATACTTTATTAATAATGTAAATTATTTTATGTATTTTTAAACTGTAAATTATTATAATTATAAATAAGAAGAAACAGTAGACAGAATGAAATTATATTATTATAAAATATATAAAGGTATGCCAAACAAATTTAGCTACTAATTTCTTTACAAACATTTCTTTCGCATGTGGTGAAATGTCACCGTATCTAATTTAGTTGCATTTGAACTGTTTAATATCGCTATAATCAGGATTTAAAATAAATCCAGTACTGTACGTTAATTTTTAACATACAGTATTTTAGAATTTATGGTTANTACTTACACCATGTCAATCAGCGTCTAGCATATGCCATTGTAATCAGTAGCTTATGAACAACTACACGATTATTGTAGCCCACAGGGTAGATTGTCTTAAAATAGATATATTAAATATGTATTTTAGTTATTTTTAGTTTAGTTATAGAGATATATGCCAATCGAAAATATTTATGATAAATCGGTTTTTTTCATTATAGTTTTTATATGAAAAATGGTTTGATCTCATTTACTTTTTAATTAGATAATGAGCGTAAACAATCACTTTTGAAATTAATTTGAATAATTTTCTTTAAGCAAAAATAAACATTTAAAAAAGAAAAATCTCAGGCTTTTATCGAATTTTAATATCTGTCAAATAATTAATAACATTAAAAATAAAACATTTAAGTAGTTTTACTTGATGTTTAGTGATAAATGATTTAATTAATAGACTATATAAATATTTTAAAGTTTATTTGTTAAAAAACTATAGTTGTTTGACAGAACATTAAAACAGTTTTATTATAAATGTCAAGAAATTTAATATTTAATAAGCTTTAAAAACAATCTTTCGTCTTTTTAAAGTATTGTTTTATCGATTGCATATATTTATGCATTTGTCATGTAATTATGCAAAATTTTTTTTTAAAATTATTTTGTAAATATATAATATACACTAATGCATACGTCAGTTCGGTTGATAACAGTTAAAAATAACAATTCAACTTGAAATATAAAACGATTGTCTACTTTAATAAAAATGTATTAAGTTGAATCATTCAATAAGTTATTGTACATTGAGAGATTAATTTAACTTCATAATTCTTTCTTATTGCATACAGCTTCATTATTAGTAACTTGAAAAATAGGTCATTACTATTTTTTTTAATTATTATTATTCTACTTATGATAATAAATGAGTTTAATTAACTAAGGAAATTAAAAGATTCTCTAATGTACTTTTTAAAAAATATTTTAAATCTATACTAATATAATAAAGAGGTAATGTTTGTATGTTTGTATGTAAGTTTGGATGCAGCAGGTAATCTCCAAAACTACTCATCCGATTTCAAAAATTTTTTCACCAATATTTAGAATGGAACTTCAGGGTGGACATAGGCTGTATATTATTCCGTTAAACATGGGGGATGGACAGTTCTTTACGGTAAGCCTTACGGAGAAGGCTTACCGTAAAGAACTCTGCTTCTATTTATACTATTTTAGATGCGGTTTTTTGCATTTTTGATTGCATTTTAATAGGGTACGTCAACAGAATGTACACTAAGAAGGGATTTTTCGATATTCCCCCCGGGGGGAGAGGGACAGGATTAAGGCTTACTGTGAAGAACTTCACTTCTATTATACTATTTTAGATGCGGTTTTTTGCGTTTTTGATTGCGTTTTAATAGAGTACGTCAACAGAATGTACACAAAGAAGGGATTTTTCGATATTCCCCCCGGGGGAGAGGGACAGGATTAAGGCTTACTGTGAAGAACTTCACTTCGATTATACTATTTTAGATGCGAGTTTTTGCACTTTTGATTGCGTTTTAATAGGATACGTCAAGAGAATGTACACTAAGAAAAAATTTTTCGAAAAATTTTCCCCCACGGGGGAAGTGTTATACATTTATAATAGATACATTTTGAGCCACAACAAGGTGTGGCGGGGTCTGCTAGTGTTTTATATTTTTGTTAAATTATTTCGATAATATTTTAACCCACAATGTTCAAACGTTCATCTAGGAAAATTATTTATTACTAGAAATGTTTTTTAAAACATTTTTACGTTATTTTTATTAAATCATTTATATTGTAAGTAAAATTAAATTATGCTTATGTAATACGAAATAATAGTAATTTTTATAAGCCAAGTTCGAATTTTTGATTGATTCTATTTACATTTTTCTTCGATATATTGAGAATAATTGAAACAGGTTTTAAAGCATTATTAAAATTCTTAGAAAAATAAATAATTCAATAATCATATTTATAATATTTAGGACAGAAATTTCGAAAATTTTGTGAATGTTTTCATTAATTAAATGTAAAACATTAACTTCGAATTTATAAATGTATTTCTATTATCGTTATATTACTTACAGATCGTTTAAATTGGATTTATATAACAGAATTATTTCATTTCTGGAAAACAATAATATAGATTGTTTTACTTCCCATAAGTGTGTGTTGTAAAAGAACTAGAGTTTTATTGTAGAGAACATAGTTACAGTTACTCCTATAATTACAACACGAATAATACTGCTGCTTAAAATCAGTTACATTAAATATGTATTGAATTTTTGAAATTCGACTTTTAAAATTTTAAATACTGTAAATATGTGTGTACAAAAGAAAATCTTAATGAAATCTGAAATAGTAAAATTGCTAACTACACTGCCTTGTCATTAATATCCGGTCACCAAGGATTTAGACAAAACACAAGATGTTCTGTGTTTATAGCACGTTGTGCTGAAACCTTTGATTGCTATGATGACTCTACTCTTTGTGATTTACTCTCCACCAATTCTTTTTATAAATATCCGGTGAAATGTTTCTCTCTTTAGCGTTTAACATAGTTATCAGTTAAACTTTGCCTTGTTGATGGTACACATGTGTACCATTCACGTGTACCACGACATTCCAGTTCATCCCAAAAATGTTCAATAGGATTGAGAGTGTGGCCAGCCAAGCTTTCATTGAAATATATATTACTGAAACCTACTCCGTCATAATCCGAGCAGTATGGTAGTATGGGTTATCTTGCTGATCTACACAGGATCTTCCCCGAAGTACTGCATCAATGCTGTAAGTGATTAATTGTCCGAAATGTCCAGAAAGTGAACAGCTTTCATGGTCTTATTGATAACTAGTGTATCAATGAAAACCGCCCCAAACCTCGACCAAATGTCTTTTATGGGATGATACAGTCTGAAAGAAACTTGGAAAATTGTTCACCACCAATTTTTGTTCAGTTTTTCTGACCATCCAGATAGTACGATAGTAGATTATTTCTCGGGCATTCGCCACACCGCTGGTACAGCCATCCGATTGATAGATTGTGAACCTAGATCTATCAGTCTATAGAATGGATTTTCACTGGTGCAGATTTGCGTTACTTACACCATGTCAATCAGCGTCTAGCATATGCCATTGTAATCAGTAGCTTATGAACAACTATACGATTATTGTAGCCCACAGGGTAGATTGTTTAAACGAGTACTATCCTAAAACTCATAAGTAAAGTTAGTTTATTTCAGGATCAAACTAAAATGGTTTGCATGAACGAAAATTCCGAATAGCCCGAATCTGTGCATCGGATTAAAAATGTTAAGTACGACACAAATTTAGACTTGCCTCGTAGCTGGACTAAGCGTTAAACCAGATGTACAGTACAGTATATTACGTTCATCTTTGATTACTACTCATTAGAAGCAATTATTATTATTATTATTTTCATTTAGTAACTGTATCCAAAATGATTCTAAATAATGAACAAGTTGGGCACAATAAATACGTTNCAGGGATATGATTAGTAAATATAGAAAAGAGATTAGTTTATACTCTAAAATTTTAGGATTACATCATCATTATATATAAATACGAGGATGTCTGTGACGTTCATTTCATCTAAGAAACTCCCATACAGCTTAAAATTTACACATATTTACAAATCATATGATTCAGGATTCCGGCCTTACCCGTTACTTTTTATTAATTCATTCTAAAAGAAGTGTTTTGAAAAACAATAAAATTCACTTTTCTTGCTCTTTGCTAGAAGCAGCACACAGTGCTGCTTCTAGCAAAGAGCAAGAAAAGTGATAGATAACAGTACGATAAGAGAAGAAAATCATTATTGTGAAAAGACACAAAGTAATCTTCAATTACTTTGTGTCTTTTCACAATAATGATTTTCTTCTCTTATAAACTCTCCAATTTACATTTAATGCCAATATGTGTGGCACTATTATTAATTAATTTCTAGTCATAAAAAAATATTTACCACGTTAAAGTTGATTATAAAAAAGTTCATAACGTTTCAAAATGATTTCGTAGCAATGTCACTTTCTGTATTGAATGGTTCGTTTTCGAAGCACTTGTGTGTTCTTTAACGAAAAATGATTACCTTTTTTATCAAGTAACAAAAATTAATCTTTTATTTAAAAACACTTACTAATTTCGTTATGCTAACAATGCCGGAAACTGTTATCTATTGACGTTGAAAAAAAAATTAAATTATATTAAACGAGTGGATAAAAAAACTGAACATTGCTTCACGGATTTGCGGCTGACCGCATGAACAGTTTGGATTTTCTTCACGTGTTTAACATCTAAATAGGGATCAGTTCCCTTAGAAAGTCCTCCCGGGAGGCACTGCTCTTGGCAGATCGCTCAGGTGTTACATTGCCAATTCGTCAATCAAAATCGGAAAAACAAAAGCAAGTAGTTTTTTCTCGATTTTTATAAATCGAGAAAAACCGCAAAACCATTTATATTCGCGACTAACTTTGTCGCACAGATTCTGTCCCAATAATTTCCTCTTCCAGTTTCCCTCGCAATAATTTCCCAAACAACAAAATATAGAATATAAAAGATATTTTGCTTTTTATAAGAGCGAATAATTTGCATGGATACACCTAGTAAAGCTTTAATGAATGATATATTAACTAAAAAATACTAAATAAGGAAAAATAATAAGTAAAAAGCGTATTTCCCAAATCGTGTAGATATCACTTATTTGGCTGCAATTTGAAAAAATTGTAGACGTATAAATTCCCACTTTCCGTCTTTCCTTAATCTCAAGAACGATGTTAGATGAATTAAAGTCGAGACCACATAGAAAAAGATTATTGGCAGGAGATTCCGATTAACTGTTAACAAATACAAACTTCCGGAAATGAGCGAAAGTCACGTGTTTTTGGAATGCTCAGAGGCTTAATGATATTTCTACTTCTCTATCCCTTCTCGGTATATTACATGCTGTTGTCCCACTGATTACCAAATGGGTAGCCTCTCTATGCACTGGTGAGTCATTCTTGAAACCAAATATACACTCTTGTAACTCTCTTAGTGCTCTTTGAGCAGGAAGAGAGTGTCTCATTAACTGCCAACTTTTACAAAAAAAAGTCACGTGTTTTTAATTCAAAACTTATCTTTACAATGGAGTTAAATAGATGACATGACATGGCTTTGTTTTCACCAGGAAAAGTATGATGTACAAGGCCAAGACACTAATAATTTAAGATCGATAGCATACATTTTACATTACATATATCGAAAATACGATTAAAAATTGCAGCTTGGCACTGTGACGATGTCTTAATAACTTTTGCTCGTATGACTTTAATTTTCTTTATGTATTTACTATAGATAAAACATAAAACTGCTGGACGGCCGAAGTAATAAAGGTATCATCCTGCCACTCTGAGAGATTATAGTTCGAATACAAGTTAGTTCGGAAATTTTCAGACCAAACCCGGATATTTCGAACCCGTATCGCATTCTTCCCAGTTCGCATTGTAAGCCGCGATGGTTGAGGTACAGTGTATTTATTGCACCAGAGGCACACAAGTTAAATAAAGTAAAAAAGGTGTATATTCATTTACAAAGTAACGGTATCTAGTTATGTTTCTGAATTTTAGATTTAATTTCAGTTTGTCACCAGACGTGCTCTAGTTTTAGTTTGTCAGGTTTAGTGTCAGTGATATCATCTTGTATTATAACACTTCGATGGATAAATTGTTAAAAAAACAAAGTAATAATTATGTAAAAATGTGTACACGGTGATTCCTGACAATGGTGTCAAAACTTTTAACAAAATGCAATATGATAGAATGATATAATGAACTACATTGGTCCTTAAACAGGTGTTCAGAAATTGTTCGCAGTGTTTAAGCGCTATAAAGGTTTTATGTATTATGATCGGATGAAAACAATACATAATTGTAAACCATGCGTCTTGCAACTTATACAGATGAAACAGGTAAAATTCGACCTTGTGGTACTACCAGGCTTTACGAAAAAATGACCCCTCGCATTTCGCCTCCCACATTTTGCCCCTGTACTTAACGAGAAAGTTACAACAATGTAAATACAGTCAACTCTCTATAACTCAAACTGAACTTTTGATAACTAACTTTTCCGAACATATTTTCAAAATTACATTTGTTTGTTTTTCAAATTACATTTACAAATTGCCATGTAAATTTTAAACTTTATATTCAAAGTTCCTGCATCTGGCTCTCCTTACATTTCCTAGAGACAGGAAATATGAGTAGACGTAGCGCGTTTGTGGAGATTTTTAATTGATTAATCCTGTGTTGTACAATGGCAAAAAGTGTTTCGTCAGTAAGAGACAAAAAAAATTTGTAGATGATGACAAACATATTTACGTGTTTACAAAGAAAATTGTAGACGAACAACATAGAATCAGGATTTGTGAAAAATGTTCCATCAACAAAGGGCATGTTTGGACATAGTGTTCGGAAGGCCCAATTGTGAAAAATGTAACTAAGCGTAACCATGCAACTTAAGCTGCAAGGTCGAAAGCATTGTAATTGATTGGTAAAATCAGCAGCATGCAACAATCACGAACGAACGGCCACAGCAAACTGTTGCATCAGAATTGCAGAGGCTCATGCCAATCTCACAGCATTACGTCCTAAAAAGGATTCACTTAAACAAACCATTCATCATGTTCGATGCAACAATGGTACTCTTCTGCTTTGCTGAACAATCTCCAGGATCTAGCAATTCCATAAAATTAACAAAATTTACAACAGTTTTGATATATGATTCTCAGGACGAACAGCTCCCGGGTAGCAATGCTTATTTTTTCCACTAGTTACAATCTTAGGTCAATGTTACTAGTGATTTTCTGTGGAACTATTAGCACAGTACCCATGCATTTCCAGCAGCTTTATACAATTCATGTAGTTCAAATTAATGCAGTTATTTCATTAGTCTAAGCGTTTCTGTCAAACAAAACTTGTGCCACATACGTCAAGTTTCTTCAAGAAGTTAAAAATCTACAACCGGGTCTCCAAGTTTAGCGAATTACGAAAGATTTTGAACAAAGTGTCATGCAGACCTTCCTGCAAGTATTTCCTGGTAATGTAAATACTGGTTGTTTTTTTTTTCTTCTTTCCCAAAGCGTTTGCCGAAAGGTACATAATGAAGGCTTTAAAAGCCCGATGCGAACAAGACATCCCCTCAGTTGAATTTGCTTGTTGGATCGGAATAATTTCGGAATTGGCATTTATTCCTCCCGTTAACGTTATTCAAACATTTGAAGATTTACTTGAAGCTGACGACTTCCCCATTGAAGCTAAGGTAATTGAAAACTACTTTGAAGATATATATTGGAAGAAAATCAACGGAGAGGCCGGTAATTACCCATTTTTGTCATCAAACTGTGGAATGTTTACATACAAACACTGAATGATCAGCAACGTATCAACAATGGCGTGAATGAATAGCGTGGGGGATTTCAGGAAACATGTGCTACTTTATTCTCAAATATTTACCGATTAATTCATTTTTTAAAGAAACAACACGCGCTTCACACTTTCGGAATTACACAACTAATTCCCGATTATTCAGGCAATCAAAGAAACGAAAAGTAGGCCTACGCTACAATTTCTGCTGGAATAAAAAAAAATAGTCCAAGATTTTCAGAATCGTAATGTAATTGATTACCTTAGAGGCATTGCATACAACTTCGAATTTTAAACAATAATAATGTACATTTATTGTATCAAAACACGATAAATTAGAATTACTGTGTTAAAAAATTAAGAGCATTATTTACATTTTCGTAACCTACCCATTATCTACAGGGGGCAAAACGTGGGAGGTTACATGTAAGGGGCCGCTTTTGCGGATCTCAATTGTCATTCATGCAGCGGTTGGCTGATCCTACGGTAATTGTAATCACAAGTTTTTGGATTCTCGCTGTATACTCTAGTCATACTTATTCTTTTTTATTCAATTTAGGCCTACCTGAAGGTTTTTTCTGAATCAAGATAAAATTTTTCAATTCCAGACAATAAAGATTTCATTAGTATATGATATATATTCTAGTGCTGTTTCAATTTAGATGTAGTTTTTCCTTATTTGAATTTATTTCTATTGAAAATATAGAATCCCAGTTATGTTTAACAAAAGGCACGAATGGTATGATATATTAAAATCTGGCTATGATAAATTACAACAATTTAAATAAATGTATTACTATTTGTTAGTGTGTTGATATTGTTTTATATTATCTTAGAACCATTACGTATTCTTTCTACCTAATCTATCATCTTAATGCTAATTATTTTTTGAAAAGTACTTAATTTAAACAAATTATTATAGAAACCATTATTATTAATAGATGATTATTTTTTATATTTAATTTATGATTTGGAATCATTTATTGTTTTATTAAAATTTTATATTAAACTGATTAATTTCTTTAATATTAAATTTAAGTTGTTTTATTCTATACACATGGAATAATTTTCAAATTATATTGAATAATAATAATGAATAATTGTCAAGATACAATTGATTTCTATATTTTCATGATTATTCCGTTTGTAAGTAATTCAGAAACTTTAATTAAAATATTCAAAGCATTGTGATCTGCTCATAAAGTTTCGAAATAAGCATAAATTCTTCTTTCTAGATATGAGTTTTATGTAAACAAGAAAAAATTTTATCAAAATATATCTATCATCATCATCAATACATATTATAGTAGACTATTCATTTTTTTTTAATGTTTTCATACAATATGATTATAATAATTCAAAAAATCGGTTTTACTATACACATATTTAAATTTAATACTAAAAAAATATAGAAGAAGATTCCGAAACTATTCTATACAAAATGTCTTGTGTAGTGTAAACTTGGAATTTATCCAACTCACATATCTATAAAGAACCATCTAACTTTAGATTTCTCACCTATCGTGATGTTTTCAGAGTTTTCCAGTTATTTCAAGCTTAAAATCTTTAAAAAAATTCATTTCTTCTATTTTTGCAAGATTAAATAGAAAATATTATATAGCCGTTATTCAAAACTATAAAATCACATTAAATAATAATGTAGACATAAAACGACGAATATTAGAAATAATTCTGAAATATAGTATTTTATTGAAATTCTTTTCGTTTTATAGAAAACTGAATTATTTCATAGATACATTAACCATTAGAAAAAAATGTTTCCAACTTGATACAATCTGATTAAGTGATTATTTTTCACCTCGTAGTCGATTTAAAACAAGTTTTTGGAACAAATTTGACGCAAATTTTTAAACAAACTAACAATTTTATCATATATATATATATGACTGTGAAATCCCAAAAAAATATGATTTTGAATATTATGGTGTATTAAAAGAATGGTCAGGATTGAAGATTTTCTTACCTTTCGGATGTGTTTTTTTATTTTGAAGCCTTCTTCTAACACATATTTTGGATCCGCTCTTGAAGTCTATTTTTACAGTCTGAACAACAGGATGTTATGTTACAGTTTGCAAAGTTTATAAATTACGTTAACAATTAAATAGTAACAATAATCAATTATTGTTCAACAGTTAATTGTTTTCATTATATAACTGATATTAAACAATGGGAAAACGTTTCAAAATATGTCTAAATTGTAAAATGTTGAAATAACTTACATATATTTAATACGTTCTAATGAAATTATTAATTTGATGTAAACCTATATATAAGTGTTATTTACATGATACTTGTATACAGAGTGTAAATATGATACAGTATTTAGATATTATGCATGAATAATACTTCTATAATTATTTAATTTAATATTATATTTATTATATATTTAAACATAACAAAATTATTGCGATTAACCTTTCTCTATTTTTTAAGCATAAAAAAATAAAATTCTTATATTAATCAAAAAGCATTTCTTTTAATTGGTGACATAAAATACATTGAAATATGAATGAAAATTGTTAAATTAAGCTGCGTAAAATAAAGAAAATGCAGAATATATAAGTTTATATTTACAGAGAATACTTTACACTATGAATGTGTAGCAGTTTTCAGAATCAGCTGTAAAATGTTAGCTTCTATAAAGATTTATATATCATAGTGTTCGATTACCAGAAAGGATTTCTATCCACATGAATGGACTTTAAAGCTTTAAAAGATTTTTGTAGTATAAAATCTGATTTCTTTGTAATAGTTGTGAGGTGTATTTTTTTAAACACTTCTTTGTCGCTTTATTAGATTTAAACCAACAGATTTTATAGATTCTTTTCGATGATTTTAATCCTATTTTAGGTTATTAAAAATTAAATAAAGTAGAAATTGTTTTCATATATTTAATTCCACATAGCACTTGTAATAATTATATTTATATATATTTA
>NW_019384844.1:84027-86300 GCF_000671375.1 Centruroides sculpturatus
TCGACTAAATTTCATATTTATTTTCACATTTTCACTTCGCAGTCCTTCTCTGTTCTTTCTCCGTTATTTACACGTGTAGGACATTTCATTGTTATCTACATTTGATATCACATACTGCCATGACGCTCATGTCTGTCTGCTTCAACTGTCAAGAATTAACGCGATTGGCGAAGCGTAGTGACAGCGGGCCAATAGAGAGCGGGGTCCTTGCCATAATACGGTTTGCGCGCCAATTTTCGTA
Source organism: Centruroides sculpturatus (assembly GCF_000671375.1). NCBI lineage: Eukaryota > Metazoa > Arthropoda > Arachnida > Scorpiones > Buthidae > Centruroides > Centruroides sculpturatus. The sequence continues at coordinate 84,269 of NW_019384844.1, forward strand.
CGTGCGATAATCGAGCCGAATAGTTTGGCCGAATATTCGGCTATTCGGCCACGCTCCTGGCCGAATATTCGGTATTCGGCCTGAGGCCGAATATACTATTCGTTACAACACTAATAAATAGTTTTTAAAATAACGCGATTATACAACGTAGGTCGATTTGTATAAATGCGAAGATTTTTATATATAACAAAAAGTTAAAATGTTATTTATATGTAAAACGATATCTGAATATTATAATATTAGAAAATTATAAATGTAATAAAATTGAAGCATGTTAGCATTAAAATACTAATATATAGCTTCCAATTGTTCTGTCGTACGATCTGGATGTCCAGGAAAAATGAACAAAAATTGCCGGTAAACAACTTTCCAATTTTCTTTTTCTTGTATAAAGTTTAGGAAGTGAAACCTCTATCTTCAATCTCAGAATGATTTTTTTATTATTATTATTTCCGTTAGTACAGTTTCTCTTATGACAAATATTTTTACCCTTCTTTTTTTGTTATTTATTGCCATTCTCAACGAAGCACATGGATAAACAATGATGTGCTTATCTACGCAATCATCCTTTACTGATTGGATAATATCGGGGAGTAACGATTATAACTGAAATAGCATAGGATTAAACGGTGTTCTCTTAAGACTATGCTTAAAATACCTTAACGTAAAAGCAAATTTGGACAGAAACGTCTTATAAATAAACCGACCGCAAAGCCGTTTTCCCCTTTAGTCTAGCTTTTGATTGATAGGGGTTTAAACAATCTGAATTGAAATTAGAATTAGAATTGTTTAATCGTTCTTGTGCTGACAGAACTCTCAAACAGGGCGAATTCTATGTGAAAGTTTTGTGTAACCTCAGACAATAGTTTGTGCAGACCGTGTCGCGTGAAAATCTCTTGTTTTTTTTTTTTTTTGTTAGTTCGGGAGGTTTTCCGTGACGTTTCTTAACAGATTCAGTCCCAGTCCTCTTCTGTTTACATAAGACGTCAGCAACTGTTGACTTCGGAATCCCAAAAGTCTTGAATAGAACGCTTGAAAATGTGATATCCTACTATAATTCCACGTTAAAAATCTTGTTAATTTCACTGAACTTGGTATTTTTCATGCTTCCACTTGGTAAGGCCTGTTTAAATCCCAGCAAGAGTAAGCATATTTATAGCTTAAACAGTGATGTATTGCTTAACTGACGTTACTTTGCATGTGATCTGGCAGTATTCGAATATTAATAGCAGGGCAGTGTATACTTTTTAAAATTCAAATAATTTATGCTTGTTTTCTATTATANTTATTTACATGATACTTGTATACAGAGTGTAAATATGATACAGTATTTAGATATTATGCATGAATAATACTTCTATAATTATTTAATTTAATATTATATTTATTATATATTTAAACATAACAAAATTATTGCGATTAACCTTTCTCTATTTTTTAAGCATAAAAAAATAAAATTCTTATATTAATCAAAAAGCATTTCTTTTAATTGGTGACATAAAATACATTGAAATATGAATGAAAATTGTTAAATTAAGCTGCGTAAAATAAAGAAAATGCAGAATATATAAGTTTATATTTACAGAGAATACTTTACACTATGAATGTGTAGCAGTTTTCAGAATCAGCTGTAAAATGTTAGCTTCTATAAAGATTTATATATCATAGTGTTCGATTACCAGAAAGGATTTCTATCCACATGAATGGACTTTAAAGCTTTAAAAGATTTTTGTAGTATAAAATCTGATTTCTTTGTAATAGTTGTGAGGTGTATTTTTTTAAACACTTCTTTGTCGCTTTATTAGATTTAAACCAACAGATTTTATAGATTCTTTTCGATGATTTTAATCCTATTTTAGGTTATTAAAAATTAAATAAAGTAGAAATTGTTTTCATATATTTAATTCCACATAGCACTTGTAATAATTATATTTATATATATTTAAATATTTACAATTCAAACTAACTAACTTAGTTATTTATATTAAGTTTTATATCAGTTATAATCAGATTATTGTTGTAAAATATTAAA
>NW_019384844.1:92665-134704 GCF_000671375.1 Centruroides sculpturatus
TCGACTAAATTTCATATTTATTTTCACATTTTCACTTCGCAGTCCTTCTCTGTTCTTTCTCCGTTATTTACACGTGTAGGACATTTCATTGTTATCTACATTTGATATCACATACTGCCATGACGCTCATGTCTGTCTGCTTCAACTGTCAAGAATTAACGCGATTGGCGAAGCGTAGTGACAGCGGGCCAATAGAGAGCGGGGTCCTTGCCATAATACGGTTTGCGCGCCAATTTTCGTACGTGCGATAATCGAGCCGAATAGTTTGGCCGAATATTCGGCTATTCGGCCACGCTCCTGGCCGAATATTCGGTATTCGGCCTGAGGCCGAATATACTATTCGTTACAACACTAATAAATAGTTTTTAAAATAACGCGATTATACAACGTAGGTCGATTTGTATAAATGCGAAGATTTTTATATATAACAAAAAGTTAAAATGTTATTTATATGTAAAACGATATCTAAATATTATAATATTAGAAAATTATAAATGTGATAAAATTGAAGCATGTTAGCATTAAAATACTAATATATAGCTTCCAATTGTTCTGTCGTACGATCTGGATGTCCAGGAAAAATGAACAAAAATTGCCGGTAAACAACTTTCCAATTTTCTTTTTCTTGTATAAAGTTTAGGAAGTGAAACCTCTATCTTCAATCTCAGAATGATTTTTTTATTATTATTATTTCCGTTAGTACAGTTTCTCTTATGACAAATATTTTTACCCTTCTTTTTTTGTTATTTATTGCCATTCTCAACGAAGCACATGGATAAACAATGATGTGCTTATCTACGCAATCATCCTTTACTGATTGGATAATATCGGGGAGTAACGATTATAACTGAAATAGCATAGGATTAAACGGTGTTCTCTTAAGACTATGCTTAAAATACCTTAATGTAAAAGCAAATTTGGACAGAAACGTCTTATAAATAGACCGACCGCAAAGCCGTTTTCCCCTTTAGTCTAGCTTTTGATTGATAGGGGTTTAAACAATCTGAATTGAAATTAGAATTAGAATTGTTTAATCGTTCTTGTGCTGACAGAACTCTCAAACAGGGCGAATTCTATGTGAAAGTTTTGTGTAACCTCAGACAATAGTTTGTGCAGACCGTGTCGCGTGAAAATCTCTTGTTTTTTTTTTGTTAGTTCGGGAGGTTTTCCGTGACGTTTCTTAACAGATTCAGTCCCAGTCCTCTTCTGTTTACATAAGACGTCAGCAACTGTTGACTTCGGAATCCCAAAAGTCTTGAATAGAACGCTTGAAAATGTGATATCCTACTATAATTCCACGTTAAAAATCTTGTTAATTTCACTGAACTTGGTATTTTTCATGCTTCCACTTGGTAAGGCCTGTTTAAATCCCAGCAAGAGTAAGCATATTTATAGCTTAAACAGTGATGTATTGCTTAACTGACGTTACTTTGCATGTGATCTGGCAGTATTCGAATATTAATAGCAGGGCAGTGTATACTTTTTAAAATTCAAATAATTTATTTTATATTTATCTCATTAATTAAATTTATTTATTTTTATATTTTCAAATTTGTTACTCTATACATTTTATTTTCTTATAAGAGAACAAAATGAAATTTTAAAGAATTTAATGTTTAAAAATATATTTTATTGTTAAAAAATTTAAAATATTAAAAATTAAATGATAATATGAATTTTAGTTACATCGGTCTTTTAATTATAGCACCTACCATTACTTAGTCTTTAAAAATCAATTTGATGGATAATTTCTAACTCTATTTCTGCAAATGGACATTAAATTTTATATTTATATAACTTCAATCAATTTAAATTATAATTTTCAGTGTGATTAATAACCGAAAGCGTAATAAATTATTATTTCGTATTCAGTTTCTTTGTTTCTTTCTTTAGTTTTGTTGCTTTTATTCTATAAATAAATCATTTAAATAATTGAAAATATTAATAACTATAAGCATTAATATGTAATGATTTTATTTGATTGTTTATTGTGAGGTACTTCTTATCTACAATGAGTGCATTATAGGTCAAGAGTGGCAAACTTTTTAAGTTTATGTGCCAAAATTGGCATATATAACTTAAAAAAATTATAATATAATATTATTTTTTATAATTATAGATTATGTAAAAATTAAATTACGTGCGGAAGAAATATATTTCGAACATCAGTTTTAAATAGTTGATATGGATTTACATTAGTTAGAATAAATTTTAAAAGTGCGAAAGATACAGCTTCAACGTTAATTGAACATTAGATTAAAATAAAAAAATTGAATAAAATTATGAATTTTTTTTCGTTTATATAAAACATTATCTGATTGACTGTTATTTTAATCTTAAATAATTTTTACTATAAATAAATAATTATTATTATATTATGTTTGCCAGGCGAGTTTTTCCGACATTCTATCTTGAGCATGCTTTCTGTAGGTTCGTTGTCGCTATTACAGGTTATACGATCGGCAACAATTTCATCATTATGGATTGTCCTGACTGAAAGCGAATTGACCACTAAAATATGGAATATCAAAATATAATTATTGCAATATGTGAAAACGAATGAAATTTAATAAAAAATAGAAGTATATTTAGACTGGGTTACTACTAGCTATCGTCAAGAGAACAATCGATTTATGTAAGGAGGTCGATAAATTAGCAGGATTATTTGGTAAACGACAGAAAATTCTACTTTTTATCACATTTAAGCAAAAATTAAATGTAATAAATAGTACATTTTAAAATTTTGTTGAAATAAAATACAAACTAGAACACTATGTAAAAATGGTGATCATCTGAAATATATTTTTTGAGCGACTTTGTCTTTAATTTATGAAAAAATAAAATACAAAATTGTTTTCTTTTTATTTTTATAAAATAATTTGTATTTTAAATTTAATTCTTATTTGATTTACTTACTCTACTTGTAATTTATTTTTATTTTATATTATTATAGAAAGAGATCGACGGATTAAATTTAATATTACAAAGGGAAAAGGTTAGAAATCCCTAGTTTAGATGATAACATTTTAGACGAAAGCAGTTAACTACTTTCTACAATATCATAATTTTATTTTCAGCAAGAGTTCATTTAATTAATTTTTTTAAATGTTACTAAAAAGAATATTCTCTGTTAATTAAATGACTATTAAATTGTAATTTTACGTTTTAAAACTGATTTTAAAAATATATTATGAATTAATCGTTTCGTGAAACTTGTAACTAATGCATTAGAATTAATTAATTATTATTATTTTCAGTGAAGTTTTATTTTGTAAAACGCATACAAAGAAATATATAAAAACTCATCTATTAAATTATATAGGCCTATATAAATTATCAAATTTCGATGTAAAGCATACTAATCTATATAAAGAATAGTAAACATCCGATATTGATGAATAAGTTATTATGCGTAGAAAAGCATTTTCTTAATTAGACTGTTCTATTAATTTTTTATTTTTATTTGTTTATTTATTTTGTTAATTATGTTCAATATAAAATATCAGAATTTCTACCAATTGTAAGCGTAACGAGTATCAATTACAGTATTTTAATACTACATAAATATTTTATTATCATCGCAATTAATACTTACAATATATAATTCTTTTTATGTGGTCACGTTATGCAGAATAATAAAAATGCTTTTCATTCCATAAAAAATATAATACATGAAATCAAGAAAGTTAAAATTATACAATAATTTTAATACATTCTAAAAAATTAAAAAAACATGCTTTTGTTAGTCATTTTTTTCGAAATTGATGTGGGATATGAAAGTCATCCCTATCATATACATGACTACAGTGCATTTTAACACGCACATCATGATTAAATTCTATATATGGTTAAGATTGGGTCGGGAAAGATGGTGTTGTAACCACCTCTAAAAATCCTTAAAATGCATTGTTATCGGACTTTGGTGTGTCCTGAAAGTTTCAGCCTTCCATCTTAGTTACAAGTGAGTGAAATTTGAGAGTCAAGCTTTGAGAATTTACTACATGCAAGTTAAATAAAATCGTTTTAATAATAATAATAATATTCCAAATTTGTTTGATTGCTTAGTACATGCGAAATTCCATCACATTAAAGATGTATAGATGTAAAACGGAGAGAGACATTCCGATCCGTAATATTTATGATAAATTATGGACGGATATGAAACGGATTTGAATCCGGATCCACTACAATGATGGATGTTGATATCTTATCACGCGATCGTATGGTCAACTGATTCGTTTTAAAACTAAAAAAAAGTCAAATCAGAATAATGTATTATTAAAATTCTAAGAAAAATATTTATTATTCATGAATTCATTGAAAAAAAGGCAAAAATGCTGATCCTGTAATTTTCAATAAGTATATATATATTACCTGTTATATATAAAAAAATTTTAAATATTTTTCTTCAATACTTTTTGTAATTTAAGAGTATATATGTTTTAAAAGTTTTCTCATTTCCAATCACTTACAATTTATTGCTATTTCTAATAATTTACAAGTAAATTTGCTTTGAATAGAAAACTATTGAGAATACATTTATTTTCTGTAGTACTTTAAATCTGTAATAATAAACTTTCTCTATTATAAATCATCAATATATGTTTATATTGTAATGTATAAAGATTTAGAAGATAAAGAAATCTAATAGGTTCTCTATGAACTTTCTTGTTTTATTTAATTTTTATTTTATGTTGTGACGGTAAGAAATTCGCTCCTCAATCGACATAGTACCAAAATACCAAAAACAAAATCCAGATTTTCTTAATGGTGATAGATTAAAGGTGTGAAAATCATTAATATCAATTTTCACATCTGCTATCAATCGAATTTAAAAGTAGTTTGATTTTATTTCGAGTCAAATATCGATTGAATATAATAGACTTTTCTTGTCCATATTTTAATTTAGCATCCTTCTTCTACTTTCCAAAGTTTCTTTTAAGGAAACAAACTTTCGAATCAGGTATGAGATTAAGTAATAATGATTTAGGTTTCATTTCTGCTCAGAAAAGTTTTAAGTTAAATTTTTACTCTCCAATGTATTTTGATTTTCATTTATCGATGTTTATAGTGTCGGTCTATTCTTCATCATATTGTAAACATATACCGTCAAATGTTTAGATAATTTTTGAATAAATTTGATAATACAGGTAATAGTAGGAATTAATTAGAGTTAATCCTCGTTAATATTACCTAGAATAATATTAATATATTCGAATATATCGGCTAGAGAACAGACTTACAGTAATAATATACCTACAGTGTTATATTATTCAATTAATTAATTAATTAATATATCAAATAACTTTTTCTGTTGAAAAAATAATCCTTTAGTACATTGCTCGAATATATTTTAAAATAGAAAAAGTATTTAACAGAAATTACAACTATAATTTGGGTAATCTGTAGATTACATCGTTTACACGTGGTTTTTACATGAAATGGGTTATGCTGGGATAACATCAATTTCAATAGATTACAATTTGTGTATAAGAGAAATTCTTACTTAAATTAAGATTTATTCAAAATGATTTCATAACTAAATTTTTATCAAACCTTAAAATGTGAAATATATTTGATATGCATACGTATTTACTGCAAAATATTACAGTATAAAGAAAATTCAATTATAAGATTAGTATAAGAAAGCTTGAAATCAGCTGAAATGCGTCATAGAACAATAAATTATGAACCAAAGTTACATATCTCCTGATGAGTTAATTTGAATATTTTTAGGTGACGTGCTATTACAGGTCAGTATTTAATGCTATAATTCTGAATTACGAGCAGTTTTCATTATTTTATGTTTAATCAATGTAGCCTAATAAACTTATACATCTTAAATGAATCAACAGTATAAAACATAGTTTAACCCTAGTTAGCCCCATATTTTTTTATCCGTAAATCGGATAAAAAAATATTCGAAAAAATTCCAGTTTTAAATAGCAAAAACTTCAATTGCTTATATTTTAAAATATTTGATTTTATTCTATGTATTTTTGTTTCTAGTCATTAAATAGAAGCATACTGTAAGTGTTAAAAGAAATAAAATATTACGTTCTTGCTAACGCGCACTATGTAATGGTTAGGTCTATGATGTATTTGCACTGAAAATGCACAGTACATGCTTTCTCTTTTCATCATTCCCCAAAGCAGCAGTGTCGAAACTTTTCCTTTGGCGGGCCAAGTTACGCATAAGTCGTATGAACGAGGACTATAAAAAATTTCGTATATCCCATATATGAAAAAGTATTCCTATTTCTGTCAATTATGTGTGAAATATATTCACATATAAATGATAGAAATGTATCAAATATATTTACGGACCCGATTAATGTGTGACCTGGGCAAAATTTGTTCCAGGGACTGTGGTTTGGGTGTCATTGCCCTAAACAATATAGTTTCAGCAGTATTTATATAACATTTACATTGTATTAGATATTGTAAGAAATCCAGAGGCAATTTAAAGCATATTTAGGATTGTGGAAAGATTGTATGCAACTAAAAGGATTTGACTTAGAAGGTGAATAAAAGAAAACAGTATAAGTTGAAAACTTATCATAATTTAATGAAGAATTTGTCGTCTTCTAGTACAAAAACATTGGCGGATTTTTTACATACTGCATTGTATGTCCTAATAGGGCATTGCAGAAAACCAACTTGTATTCCACTTCAACCACATATTCAACAGTATGTGAGGTGTGACATTATCGATAATCCGACAGATTCTTTATCCCAGATCATTCAAGTTATGCACAGATGTACGATACACCTGATTATTCAGAAAACCCCACAGAGGCTAAGAATCAATTTAACATCTAGGAAATTCCATTCAGAAAGCGTTTTATTAAAATCACAAAGTGAGATGAGCCAATCTTATTCAAAAATGTTAGCAGGAGGAAATTGAGGGCTAGCATAAGTAGTAGCATGTCCAAATAACTTTTCCATGATTTTTCCTATCACTGCTCTTTCGTTAACGTGCACCTATCTTGCCGTTCTGCGCAATTGCTAGTAACCACAGCGCCAAGGTATGGGATTTCTCACAGTCAGAAATGCACAAAAATGTACATTTTGTATTTTCCAGTCTGATACAAATACAACAAAAATTATAATTTTTCTTTTATTAAACCTCTATTCAAGACATTCTATATTAATAATGGCATTCTCAAATTTATCCCACTTCTCTCAAATTTGGTTTTATCCTCTCAGCCACCTCCACCAGTGGCAGACAGTATAAAACGACTGAACATTGGTAGTCTCACAGTGAGCTGGCCGCGTGGAGCTTTCCAAATTTTCTTACACGCCAGTTTCCTATAAGAGTCCTCAAGTAATGCATTCTTCTGACAGCAGATTGTCCATGTGTTGTGTTGCCTAATGTCATCAATCCAAAATTAATCGTCAAATTTTGATAACTAAATGAGTCCTGGAATATTGACGGATGACTATATTTAAAATTTTTCATGTCAGATGACAGACAAAACCTCAGCTAGGTATATATATACCTGGCTGAATGGCCAAGCGTCAACCTACACTCCGAAAGACCCATAATCTAATCCGGAAGGATAGAGAAAACTCCAGAAATTTTTCGAGGCAATTTGTCCAACATACATAGCTACGTCCCTCACTACCCCGCTGCTTTTTATAGGTCTAATCGAACCCATAATAGACTAAGTAGAAAGTCGTTTTTGTGCCCTCACGGCAGAAATAATAAAAATCTACATCAGTGATTCCCAAACTTTTTTGATCCACCGCCCCCTTTGTTCCATAAAGTTATACCCAACGCCCCCTAACCCATTTTCTCTTGTGTGAGAAAGAATTGGAAATATTCTTAGGAAAACTTTTCTATGAATCTCACACTTTGTGCCCTTACCGTACATTGTTCTCAACATCTGGAAATCATTAAACGCAATGTTTCCTCTTATCAGTTTAACAGAGAAAAGGGAACGGCTTTCAGTGACCTCAGTTTTGCCTTTGGTCACCATTCAATACCACGCCTCCAGTGCTTCCCTAGATTTACTCATCGCCCACAAGTCGGCGTTATTGCCCACTTTGAGAAACATTTATATAGAAATTTTTGAGAAATATTAAATTTTTATATAGTTATTATTAATGTTTTAGTTTCTAAATTATTTTCTTTCAAATTATTTATTAAATATGAGTATATATAATGTGGATCAGCATCCACATTATATAGCCTATACTCATATTTAATAAATAATTTGAAAGAAAATAATTTAAAAACTAAAACATTAATAATAACTATATAAAAATTTAATATCTTAATTTAAAATATAATAATTATTAATATGGTCATGATTAAAGAAGTCAAAAAAAGTTAATTAAGTAAGCATATATCGTAAATATCGTAAAGTGAAGGATAAAATATTCTCCCAAAACACTTAATATTTTAGAATTAATTATTCAGTATTTAAAAGTGAAAATATTTTTCACGTTTAGAATTTTCATTATACGAATAATTCTATTGTTAAAATGAATAATGCATATGTATAGAAAATTAAAGTAAAAGTTCTCAAAACAGTATGAAAATCTTATTGAAGAAACGCAGAAAGTTGTTTATACGAAACATTTTTGGAACGTGACGATCCATCAACAGAGATTTAAAGTTGCATTTGTTCTGCATTCTGAAGAACTTAAATTTTGAAACATATTCAAATGCAAATTTTAGACAGTTTGAAAAATAAATTATCGTAACTATTAGATCAATTTTATTTTTAATAAAATGCTTTAACAAATATTTGTTTTCGTGTATTCAACATTTTGCATATTATCCAATTTGTAAATTTTAACCTAATACATAATTTAGAAAATCAAAAATTAAATCCCTATTTATCACATAATTAGAAAATGTATGTTTTATTTATACTTAAAATTAATTTAGTGCATTACGAAAAAGTTTTAAAAACTAATGTAAATAAATATTAAATTCACTGTAAGAATATCAACATGCTTAATTTTTCATTAAAATTGCTTTATACAGATATTTTTTGTATTAGTTATAAAATTAACTTTCAGTTTTCAATTAAACATTATATTGAATTTAAATAAAAATAAAATATAATTTGTTACATTCTTTCCACTTCCATTTGTACCATGTGCCACTCACAAACCAGTGTTGCAGTAGTGTTTCATATATATATATATATACACACATATATATCGTATATACAGATGTTTAACAGCGTGTTTTACAAATATCTAACTTAAGCGCATTATCTCAAATATATTAAAGTATTACTTTTTATATCAAGTTCAATTTACCTAAAAATATTTAACTAAACATTCAAATAACTTATCGATAGTTCATAATAGTTCATATTTTATTAATAAATGACGTAAAAGTAATTGATAATTTACAACTCTGTTGGAAATTATTAATTATATTTTTTCGCAAGACTAATAGTTAAAATTTAAGAATGTAGCTAATTAAAATCTGTGGAGCTATTTATATTAAAAAATACAGGATAATTTAAAATTGAATTTTAAGCTTCATGCAATTTTCCTATATTTTTTTCCCATCGAAAAACTATAAAAACATTGTTTTAAGATATTTAACAAAGTTTATGCTTTAGTTACAAAGATTAATAAGTAAAACATTGAATTCATTAATTGACATTTTTAAAATATAAGTTTTCGATTTAAAAGTAATTTCGGGATAAAAAAATTATTTTATTAAATATATATAGAAAATCCCCGTTTTGATAAAAATGTTAGAAATAATAATTGCTAATTTATAATTACAAAATATAAACGTATATCAAGTTTCTAAATGTACTAATGACTATAATATTTTGAATTTGATTTGTTTTGGCAAAGTACTTAATTTTATAATTAATTTCAAATAACCTCTAATTTAGTTTACAATTTGAATACAGTAATTTGAATTAAGTTTATGTAGCGTCAGTTACAGTATTTACAATACTGCAATCGATATTATGTACTATACAGTACCATAAATGGCATAAAAATTTTTATATTTAGATAAGTTTACTAATTCAAATATACTTATCTTCGAATCGTTCTTTTAATATTTCCTATTTTAAAACTTTTAAAATTAGATGAAATGAAACAAAAGATAGAAAACACTTTCGAATATAATCCTACAGAAACGTTTTTAATTATTTTAATTTTAGTTAATTTCAAAATATTTAAATTTGATTCTTAACACTAGTTTTTTTAATTTTTCAAGCTATATATAATAAGAATAATTATAAATTTAACAAATGCACATAATTGTTGCACAAATATTTATAAATACAAAATGATGAAAGACAAAGCTTAAATCAGTTCATTTCCTTTTTCATTCTTAGTTCATTAAAATGTATTTATCATTTAATAAATAAATAAAAATAAAAAATTGATTAGTTAATTTCTGTATTTTATTGGAAATTCTACAATCTTTTTCAAAATTAAACTAGAAATTTAAATATAAGTGCTTATTATTCAAAATAATTCGTCTGAACTTAATTAAAATTCCAGAAATAATTTAAAAATCAGGTGAATTAACTTTAGAATTTTGATACACACAAATTTAATATCTATAAATTATCATATATTTATATATTTATATTTACTATTAATCACTTCTTTCTTTAATTTAATGATTATTTTTCAATAGCTAACATTAATTAATTCGAAAAAAACAAATTTATTTATTTTATTTGTTTTTATTTATGTAACAATTTTTTCCTAAAAGAAACTTTATATAAAATCATTTTTTGATGATTTGATTCAATTTGTAATTTATACAAATTATTAAATGTATAAATTAATTGCAATATTATAATTTTAGTTTAAACAATTTATTTATTTCAATACATTTCATAATTTAAATATACTAAATCTGCATAAAGAATTTTTTGACGTTAATTCTGTTAAAAACATTAACTTCCAATTATAATTTACAAAGTAAATAATTACAAGAAAATCATAATTATAATTGCTCATATTTGGGAAAGCTTTAATTTCAATAGTGAATCAGCCTACCCCTCCGGTCCCCGAGAGAAATAGGCTAATTCAATATTGAAATTACTTTATATACAAGAACTATAGTTTATGTATAATGAATTTTAAATTATTCTTAAATAAACTAATAGTATCATTCAAATTGATTTAAATACTTAGAAATTAAATGATTATTAAAAATATTTTATTTTCAGAATTACCAATTAATTAACAGTTTTCTATAATAAATATCTAGGAAAACTTTATATAAAATATCAATAATTTTCTTGTTGATATTATAAATTTTAACATCAAAATTGCAGTAGGTATTATTACAACATGGAGTTGCATGAATTTGTTCATTTATTGAAGGTAAATGAATGTAGAAATGTTTATTTATTCATTTTCTTTGAGTTATTTACATTAAAAATAATAAAACTTTAAATTACATTTATTACAGAATTTCATTTTATTTTTTCAGTACATATTTTTGTTAATTTTGAAGCTTTTTATATACGGAATTATTAAAGTATAAATTAATTTTCTGTTCTGTTCATTGGGTTTTCTTTTAATAAAATTTAGAAAGAAATTAGTTATTTTTATTTTAATATTTTTGTATAGGGGAGATCGGGGCAACTTCGGCATGCGGGGCAAGTTTGTCAAGCGCTTTTTTTAAAAAACAAATTAAAAGGAGACTTTGGTTATAGGTTAGGCAGTTGAGTTTTATTGGTGGCTTGTTGAGTGTAGTGTTTTTATTGTTCTCCAACAAGCGTAGTTGAATTATCAAGCAAATTTTCATTTTCGTTCAATTCCATATAATATTTTTTTTCCATTTATATTGAATTGGCAGGTTTTGTTATAATTCCATGATAACGAAAGTTACTTTTCCTGTTAGAAGGATGTAACTTCAACTTATTCACGTGGCCAGATCGTGGCTTGGCATTCTGTTCTCAGGGTTGTACTTAATGTTTCGAAATCATGACTAGCGGGGTAAGATCGGCAACATAAAGCCACATTAGAAGCAAAGGATAAAAATCAAACAGATGATAAATGAAAACATGTTTGCATTTGTTATTCATGTATATATGTCTTTGAACTTGCATTTCGTTGTAATAATATTAAATGGGTGTTGGATTTGTATTTCTTTGTTTTAATAGTGAATTCCAACTTATACATTGTTAATAACATAATTTTATATACGTGCCTATCTTGCCCCATTACTGTTGCCCCTATACCAGGGGCAACTTTAATAAAAATAATTAAAATAATTACAACTTTACAAAAAGAGAGAAGTTGCCGATCTTGCCCCTATACCCGGGGCAACTTCGTCAATTTCTCTCTTCTTGTAAAGTTGTAATTATTTTAATTATTTTTATTTCCAAACTGATTTTAACCAGTTCTATAGTAAGGTAACATTCCAATAGACAATATGCAAAGCTTTTTTTTTCAGTTTACAGCAGTATTTATTACACAAAATTTAAGTAAAGCTTAACATGCCGATCTTGCCCCGATCTCCCCTACGTAGTCGTTTTGTGTATATTATATGTTTGTATATTATATGCATTGTTTTTGTTTATTATTTCATTAATTTTATGTTTAAAAGTACACAATCAACAAATTAAATAAATTTTTTGTAAACTAAAGATTGTGCAATGTAATTTATAATAAATTTCAGAATAACAAACTTTTTATTATTATATTTTTCTTATCATTTTCAATTATAATAATAACATTACAAAATTAAATTAATCAATTTTAATTTTTATTAAATTTATTTTATTTAGCTTCCAGAAAATACTTTAAAATATCACATGTATGCAGTGTTAAAGTTGCAATTGTATATTTTAAGGAAAAAATTTTACTTTTTCTTTGAAGTTGTAAACACTTTTCATAAAGTCGGGTTTTGTTATTATTGAGTTATATGAATTAAAGAAGACAAAAAATTCGAAATAAATGTGTAGCACTAAAATAATTCCATGCAAAATTAATTTTATGAACTAAACTGAAATCTTTAAAATTTTCAAATAGTGCACTTTTATTTTTAAATATAAATAATAAACGTAATATCGAATTCAGTATCTGAAAAACTGTTCATTTTTTAATTCACACTGTAAATAATAATCGTACGCGAATGTTTGAAGACTGGTTTCCATACATTTACATGTTCTGTACTGTACATATACATGTACACAAATAAATGCGCACTTATATGTTGATATAAATAGTTTGTTCCTCGTATCACTTTCGCAAGGCAAAGCCTCTGAGAAATGAGATGGAGACCAAACTCGCCAAAAAGAAGAAGGCGTACTGCTCCTCAGAAGCCATAAGAATATATAAATAAATAAATTTTATAAATAAATATACTTTATTTTGTTATTTTTAATTCAAAATACTTTCGTAATAAATTTTGGGGAGTTTTCAACGTCCAGATTATAAACCAAATGGTCTTTCTAACCCTCATCTTTAGCTAGAACAGAATCTATCAGCAATGGCGAACCCATGGCGCTCGTGCCAAATATGGTACATCAGGAAAAATCTTGGTACCTCAGGTATCATAGGACTTCGGTTTATCACCTGTTTTTTTTCAATTATCCTTCCAGTTTATTACCCGATCATTATTGCTTCAGTCAGCTTCTTTACATTCATTCTAAATAAATCATATTTCATTTCTTTAAATATCGTTATTGCAAGTCTAAAACTTCGGCATGTATATACATTTTTAAAGATAATTATGCTGACTCTGTGGCACGCGGACTCGAAAAGGTTCGCCATCCGTGGGCTATATAGATCGTAAATATAATTTAACAAACTAATTAATAATTGTTATAAATTTGAAGAAAATCCATTTCTTATTTTAATCTATATTATTGAAGCAATGCTTTTAATGCCTATAAATAGAATCAATATAAAGTCATTGTTAGTTTTCGAACAAAATTGGCAAAAAATAAATAAATAAAATTCTAGAATACATCTATTTACGCTCAATGCTTGTATTATTTACAGTTATAATTGGATTAAGGAAAGGATAAATATAATTTTTAAATAATGATTACAAAATGACAAACTTAATAAAACTATTTGAATTCTTTTTATTAAGTTTTATAAAGCTACTTTAAAAATTAATTATTTAGTAAAATATAACTCTTATTAATAGATAAAATAAATGTATAACCAGAATTAAATTTTATAAGTTCAACTATTGTTTGTTCAGACTATAATATATTTTAATAGTAGAATTTCATACAATTGAAAAATAATTTTATTCATTTACGTAAATTTCTATATTTAATTTAAACAATTTTAATTTTAGTTCTTCATTATATTAATTACTGTATTACAATTTAAACAATCAGAATTAACAACGAGAAGGCATTTATAATCATTCTTACGTAAAATTGTCAAATATCACATCAAATTAACCAATTAAATATTAACCAAAAATAAATATAATTAAAAATAATTTGTTAAAAATTTATTAAGATAGAAACTTATTTTAAAAAATACTTAAATGGTAAATAAAATGTTTACGTTGCATAAATATCGGATATTATACGACAAATACTTATCCGACAATGATTCCAGTTATATATTAGTACAATTACATTACGAAATTTTATTTAATTTGTGAAGCAGAATAATCAGCTTTAAATGAAATTATTATTTTGTTCAAAAACGTTTAAATATATGATTTTTTTGATTTGTTGATGTTATTTTTTATATAGTACTTTAAGAATACAGAAACGTATTAAATGAATATTCTAATATTGTAAATAACTTTTGGCATTTATAATAAATAAATTATATATTTTAACTTAATTATGTACAGTACGTCAAATAAGAATTAAATTCCGTAAAATTAACGAAATCTCATTGAAAATAAGTACACAACAATTAAACAATTTTATCCTAATTATATACCTTTGCAATTAGAATTATTTTGTTAAGCACAGACAATTGATAAACGTATAGAACACATGTAATATATGAACGATAAATAGCTTTCATCTAAATATATTTCAATTTAATTATTTCAATATATCTAATGATATCTCTACGAACACTAACTTATCAAAATTAGTTATTAAACAATTGATTTTAAAACTGTAAATAATGATAATGATAAAAGAAAAATATTTATACTTATTATTTTCTGAAAAATGTAAGATGTTCTACATTTAAACATAACTAATACATCAGAAAATATATGAAATAATGATTTAATTATACCAGTTTTTAATTGTAAACAAACGTTTATTAACTATGAATTATTACAAATTTGTCAAATTTTTAAAGATTTTAAAAAATAACTGTTCAAAAAATATTATACCAATAAATTGAAGGAATTTCTAAAGCTATATTATAAATCATTATATTTATTAGAAAATAATGAGGAAAGCTAAAAATAATCAATTGATAGAGATTTACATAATAATAAAAAGTAAAGTTTTAGTTTCACTATTGTTGACAAATTTATTATCGTGTCTAAAACAGGAAATATTTGCGCAATTAATTATAATAGCATTTAATGATGAAAGATTAAAATACAATATTGATTAAATTAAACTTATTATTTAAATAATAATAAGATAGCATTTTCTTTTCAATCTTTTTCTTTTGAAATAAACTTTATTCTATTGTTCATTCAATTATTTTTAGAATATACTCAATGTTGTCTAAATTTAGTGTCATTACAGATAACTCTTCGTTTTCTCATATCATTTCTTATTATTATAAAGGGAAAAAAATGTTTTTCAAATTTCAAATTAAAATGAAGAAAAGATTTTAAAGATTTTCCTTTCTTATAAACTATGAAAACTGAACAATAAATTTTATTGAAGTTATATAAGCAACACATAAAAGAACGTAGTCGTTTGAAACTACATCTTGAAAATAAATGCAACTCTTGCCAAACTCAATGAACACTGATTTAGATTGTTCAGCAATTTTAGCGTTTACAACCATTGATAAATAACATACTTACTTTTAGATTTATGAATGAAGGCTACGTTTTACTGCTAAGAAATTATAGCAATTTATTCTTAGAGTATACTAGTAAACAGTAAACTTCATAGAAAAAATACGAGACTAGAAAATTTATATTCTCGTATAAATTTTGAAATTTAAATTGAGATATTTATTAATTAAATTTAAAATATTCTTTTTGAATTTAAATTTAAACGAGTAAAACAAGTTTATTATATTTAATTTAATAAATACATTTTATTTTAAATTTTAATTTAATTAATGTTAAAATAAATTAATGTTTAGTGTAAATTAATTAAAATAATCATAACCCCTTAAGGGTTGTAATACATATTTTATACTGAGTAAATTATTTTAAAAATTATTAATAAAGAAAATGTCGTTGTTATTTTTTAAAATATTTTTTGTTTGTTCCACTACACTTGAATACTTTAGAGTTTTAAATATTAAAATGATTTGGTGATAAGTAATTTTTGCAAAATATAAAATCAAAAATATAAATAAAATTATACAGTGTTTATTTTTTATTATTAATACATAAATTTAAGAATATACACATATCTAATGATATATCTTATATATATATATGTTACTGTGAATGACCGATATCTGGCGAATGTCAACATTCTCCGGTGAATGTCAGCATTCACACAGTCGTTTCGTGTATGTACGAAATATTTGCTAAATATTATCATTTCTCACTTACACTGGCAAATGTCGACATTCGGCATGCACTGATGGTGAATGTTGAATAAAAATATTTTTATTACGTTAAGACAAAAATGCAACTTTTTAATGTGTCAAAATAGGAGAAAGCTTAAGTAACGACACATGTAAAAAAAACTGTTGAAACTAAAATGAACAGTACGTTCTAAATCATTAAAGAAAATAATACAATAATAAACTTACACATAAATTATGTGATTGACGTTGTACAATCATATTTATTGCAATAACTTAAACTGTTATGGCACTTTGATTCCCTTGCTTTTACAACTGCATTTATTTGTGGAACACCTCTTTTTGCAATGACAGCGTGTACAGTCGACCACCCTATAACACTGTAGATAATTCCGTGTTATATGAATTCCATGTTGTACGAGTCACTTAGATTTTACAAATACGTAAGCCGTTCACAGTCCGGCACACGTATTTGTAAAATCTAAGTGACTCGTACAACATGGAATTCATATAACACGGAATTATCTACAGTGTTATAGGGGGGTCTACTGTATAGCCTTACCCTCCACTTTTCGAATTAGCTGTAACTGCTTCTCTCAGCGATATTTCTTGAGAAGAAATCTCATCTATGAAAAGTAACTTTTCTTTACAAATTACGAACTGATTACGCTATTACGTGATTACAAACTGATCTGTTAATGGTGTCTTTTATTCGGATATTGACGACGCCTTACCGACGACCCCCTCTCATCCTCCGTTACTCGACCTGACTAACCGATCCCCACCTCACGGGATCAAAAGAACAAAAACACCATTTAGTGACAAAGTGGGCGATTTCCACCAAACCGTTCCCGGGAAAAGAGGTACGATCTTGTCTTACCTCTGACTACCCACAAAAGATTTGGCGACAGACTGTCGCCTGTCTGTCGACATCGGCTTTTCGGGTGTCGTTTCGACCTCCACCAAAACTTATCTGTGCTTATCGACATACACCGGAGATTATTCGAATGAATAACCAAATATTTGGTCTTTCACCGACGTATTTTGTATGTGTCGACATTCACCGGAGAATATCGACATTCTCTAATTTCGGTCTTTCACGGTAACATATATATATATATAAAGTAAATATATATATATATATATATATATATATTTATATATTTACTTTATTTATCCATGTAGTTATAACAAATTTTATTATTATTTTAATATTTTTTGTCGAATATTTTAATTACATATTTTGAAGTATAAATTTATAGAATTATAGCCTTATTAAGTCCATTGCATCACTAATCTGTAATATACCAGGTAAAGGAAATCGATTTTAAATTTTTATGATTTTTTAAATTAAAACTTCTATTATTTATTTTTTTTAGTGGAAGATCTGTTCACATTTTTCTTTTGAGAAAAATTCAGCTTTCTCTAAATAATTTGTAAACTACATAACAAAATTATCATTTGAGAATTTCGTATTAGTTATTAAAATTAAATAAAAAGTATATTTTCCAGACATATGTTAATAAAGTTAAAATGATATTAATCTTTCAAACTAATTATATAAATGGCATGTTTTTTAAATTTCTAATTTAATGAATGATTTGTAGAAAATATTTTAAAAATACGAAAGAAAAACGTGAAAGAAATAATAAATAAATAAGACTCATATAAATATATTCGGATTAAGATTTTTCCAAATAATTGTAAACTATATAAAATTGCTTGGTGAAATAAATTTCATTAAATAATTATGACTAACCTATTCATTAACTTTAATTATTTTATAATTTTAAATATGTATTATATAATGATGTGACTATAAATCGAATCCAATTTGAACTATAATTTATCAAATGTAATATTTTATACAACGTATTAATGTTATATTTATACTTAATTACTTTTGAGATTTGTTAAATTCACTTTATATGATAAATGTAAAAAACAAAAATGTCTTACTTTTTATTATAATGATAACGTTTTAGCAGTTATAGGTTTTTTCTCTTCGAATTCAATATTATGGAAAACATATTGGATTAAAAGTTTCGGTTGAATATATCTACAAATGTCCCAAAGCGTTATTGAATTTTCAGTGACAGAGTGACTGCAATCGGTTTAAAGAGAAGACACGAAAGAAAACGTGAAGTATTTCCTAAAGCATGCTTGAAATATTTCTGTTGGACAGCTGTCATTTCCATTTCAGTTTTTGTCATTCCTTTACTTGTTCAACAGGATTCCAGTAACAATCCATTCAATAGAATATGAGAATATCTAGCATTTCTTAGGGGGTGCAATATTGAAATATCAAATGCAACCACAACATACAAAATTCTTATTTTCATTTCCATTTTATTTCATATATTTAATTTTAATTTATAATACTGTAATAATTTTCGTGTACTTAACAGAAACATATGCACGCTTTTTAATTTTGTATGCGGATTTACAAATGATATATAATTTATTTACATTCAATCAGATTTAATAACATAAGGGTAAAATTGCATTACCGATATGTTTGTGTAAATTAAACAGTATAATTCTGCTATTACATTATATAACAATAAATAAATAAACTGTATTGTTAAGTGATATTGCATGCTTTGGAAGAGATTTGTTATTTCGTTATAATTCTCATCACTTCAATATATTAGTTCTTCAATTTAGGAGGTTCAGATCAAAACGTTACATTTTCATTTTTAGGAAAGACTTATTTTTTATTAGCTCGTATCATATTTGCTACAATCTATGGAAATGTATCCCAAAACCCCTCTAAAATGCAGTCAAAATCTCGAATTTTATAATACATTATAAAATTCCAGATTTTACCTTTTCCTGAAAAATTGTTTATACAAGAAATGTCTTTTTGGTCTGTCTTCATCAATTATACATGTTAACATGAATTTTTTAAATAGCATATACATTAGCATTAGAAGTATCAAATTTCATTGTAAAAATAAAATCTTTCTCTAATCTTATATTGTAATTTTGATTTTTTACATACATTCGAAAAACAAATATGGTTTTCTTCAGAAATGCGGGACGATGAGTTTTACAAGTAGTCAAAGAGAGTAAAGAAGATTCAACTTATCGAAAAGTTA
This sequence comes from Centruroides sculpturatus, assembly GCF_000671375.1. Classification (NCBI taxonomy): domain Eukaryota; kingdom Metazoa; phylum Arthropoda; class Arachnida; order Scorpiones; family Buthidae; genus Centruroides; species Centruroides sculpturatus. Next base: position 112,393 of record NW_019384844.1, read on the forward strand.
AATTCACCAAAACTGCTAAGTTAAACGAAAATCCCATTCTAATTAAAAATAATTTATAGATTAATCTATTAAATTTTATCGTTTTCGGATAGTTTAGTAAATTGTTCCTCGATAAAGTTTAAAAAATTTTTAAAAAGAAGCTTTTGTTGGCCATGTTTTTGGAGATTGGACGTAGGGAATTGGGAGATGAGGACACCCCACCACATACATCATTGTAGTGCATTTACACACATTAAAAATATATGTTGGGGGAACTATACTCATATCATCACTATTCTTAATTTTCAGTACATTAATATAACAAATAACAATTATTTTTTTGCGTAAAAGACAATCAGTTCACATTTACAATGGTTCGTTGGTTTCATATGAGGAAATATCAGATAAATATTTGATTTTTGTCATTATTTATGATAAACTCTTGAAAAATGACACTTGACAAGACGGAACATTGAAATCAATGCTGTCTTACAAAATTTATCTCATTACGCTCCATTATCAGATAAATGTAAATTACAAATTCTATTACTTATCGAAAATTCTTTCAATTGTTTCAATTCACTGCATTTTTATATAAATTATTAATTATACAAAAACTATAGTTGTAAAAACAGAATTCTTCATCGCCACGTTTTATGATTTATTAGAATATTGTCGAAAACAAAATATATTATTTCGAAAAAAAAATGCAAAATTAATAATGAATAAGAAATTTATAGTTTACGAAATGAATAACAATAAAAAACACTTTATTAAATTAGATCGGAATTTTATTTTAAAGCACAAAAAGAAAAACAATAAAGAAAGAAAAACGTATCGAATGATTAATTAATCACATTTAAAAAATTTGAAAATATATTAATTTTCTTCTTTTATATCAACATTTGTGCTGCCTTTTATTTTTAAGACAAATATAATATTTTAAAAGACGCTTTCTATTATTTTTGACGTTATTCATTATTGAAAATTTTATCTATTTTATTAATACGCTTGAAAAGAAGTAAAATGAAGTAAAAAAGCGTTACGAATGAAATTTCGATGACGGTGTTCTTTAAAATGTTTATTTCAATAATAAGTTTAAAAAACTTTTATTGATCACATACAATTAATGCAAAATATTTAAATAATGTTGAATTCAACATATTTAAAACTTATAAAAATTTTAAGAATATATTTTAAAATATCTTACAAATAAAATAAGTATAATACTATTTATACAGTTTCTAAAATAGTGAAAAAATTAACTATTTCATTTCCGTAAGGTTATTCAAGAACAGTAGGGGAGATCGGGGCAACTTCGGCAAGCGGGGCAAGTTTGTCAAGCGCTTTTTTTAAAAAACAAATTAAAAGGAGACTTTGGTTATAGGTTAGGCAGTTGAGGTTTATTGGTGGCTTGTTGAGTGTAGTGTTTTTATTGTTCTCCAACAAGCGTAGTTGAATTATCAAGCAAATTTTCATTTTCGTTGAATTCCATATAATATTTTTTTTCCATTTATATTGAATTGGCAGGTTTTGTTATAATTCCATGATAACGAAAGTTACTTTTCCTGTTAGAAGGATGTAACTTCAACTTATTCACGTGGCCAGATCGTGGCTTGGCATTCTGTTCTCAGGGTTGTACTTAATGTTTCGAAATCATGACTAGCGGGGTAAGATCGGCAACATAAAGCCACATTAGAAGCAAAGGATAAAAATCAAACAGATGATAAATGAAAACATGTTTGCATTTGTTATTCATGTATATATGTCTTTGAACTTGCATTTCGTTGTAATAATATTAAATGGGTGTTGGATTTGTATTTCTTTGTTTTAATAGTGAATTCCAACTTATACATTGTTAATAACATAATTTTATATACGTGCCTATCTTGCCCCATTACTGTTGCCCCTATACCAGGGGCAACTTTAATAAAAATAATTAAAATAATTACAACTTTACAAAAAGAGAGAAGTTGCCGATCTTGCCCCTATACCCGGGGCAACTTCGTCAATTTCTCTCTTCTTGTAAAGTTGTAATTATTTTAATTATTTTTATTTCCAAACTGATTTTAACCAGTTCTATAGTAAGGTAACATTCCAATAGACAATATGCAAAGCTTTTTTTTCAGTTTACAGCAGTATTTATTACACAAAATTTAAGTAAAGCTTAACATGCCGATCTTGCCCCGATCTCCCCTAATAATAATTTGCCTTGATATTTTTTTCCTATAGCGGTATACTAAATGCATTTACCAGTAGTCAAGAAAAAGATTACAAACATGTCAAGAGATTCGAGTTAATAAAAATAACTGCTCAAAATTAAAAAAAAACCTTTATAAATATTTCAATTCGAGTATTTTTAAAACTATAAACAAATTCCACAACAGAAAATTGAAAACATTCTTAAAGTAGATAATACACAATACAGGTGTTCACTATTGATTTTAACTTTATATTACTGCAACATAATTCTATATTATTATTATTTTTATTATATTTAAACAATTTACATAAAAATCAAAATAAAATTACAGCAATTTTAAAATTAACTTTGTTTCTAAAATCCATCATCTTAAATTTTTGATACTTAATTTATATAGAATACCGATACTGAAATAAATGTCATATTTCTAGGTGATTCAAATCTATATACATAGACAAAAATCTCGTCTGTCATATAATTCAGTCACTAAATATAATCTACTTGAATTATATTTGACTGTATGCGTGCATAATATTGGACGTGTTAATATATATTTATGTGCACACTCAAATCTTTTGTAGAGACTTTTGGCTCGACTTGCATTATAAGAACATTTTCAATATTTCATATCATTTAAAAACATAAATTTAAACAATTTTATTAAATATAATATTTAAAATATTATAAAATTCTATTTTTAAACCGTTGTATAATTGTAATAAAAATCATAAACATCAAATAGACTATCGTTCCTATGAATGATTATGTTAAAAAATATTAAATGAAAACATTACACTTTTAAATTACAATTCTGATATAATTTTGTCTTGTAGTTAAATAACTTTCTAATTTTTCAATTTTATTAAACTATTTTAATAAATAGAATGTTTTCAAATAATTTAAAAAATAAAAACTTTATTAAATTTTGTTAAGAATTTAATGACAATTATCAATTTAAAAATTGTCTCTAAAATTAAACTATAAAGAAATTAAATTGCATAAATATTATACAAAGAAACAATTAATTGTATAATATCAAAATTACAATATATTTTTACTTATAAATTAATTAATTAATTTTTTTTCTTGGTTTTCTGTAAATTGCATTTAATTCAGTTATTGTGTATTCCAGTTAAATATTCCATTGCATTATTAATTTTGTTATCTATTCACTTTTTGAAATTGAAAAAAATAAAAATCGTCTCTTCTTGTTTAATAAAAATTACATGATTTTTTAAACACATTTAACTAAATTGTATTTTCTTTTACTTCGTTCACAATACAAAATACTACGTAAACAAAAAAAAGTAAACAATCATGGAAATATATTTTGCTTACAACTATAAGCACTTAAAACAACGTAATTTTATAAAATCTTAAGAAAAATACTTTCTAAAATACCAATCGATTTTTTTATATTGAAATTGAATTGAATTGATCTTTCACCGGGTTCTTATGAATAGAAACTCAGAATTTCTGTCAGTATCATTGCATTTTATTCAAACATTGGATTTATTGTATTTTACGAGATAAATTTAGCTAGGTGTAGAATATAAAATGAAATGCTAGGTCAGTAAAATGATATTTTTTCTCAGTAACATGTGCAAGACAATGTAACTAATAAAAGTTTTTCTCTTTCAAATATTTTTAGATAGAATTGTGAAATTTTTTATTCTCTTGATGGTTTTTAACTAGATAATTAATATATAAAATATAAATTTAAAATGTTATTTGATTTTTTTATAATTGAAAAATTTTCTGTAATAATTCGTACTTTAAACTATGAATTATTACATTGTGAAATTGTATTTTAAAATTTTAAAAGTTCTGAAAACATATTGTTTCTTTTTTATTATTACAATCATTTTATATATTTAGATTTAAATTAAATATTGACTTGACAGATAACTGATTAGTAATGTGTTGCAAACAAGATAAAATTTTTTTAAAATATCTTAAGAAATATAAAATATTAATGATTAGTAACATTTCAGAAGAATGTAATTTTAAGAAAAATTTAATTTAGAAATTTTTAAAGCTAGTTTTGTATGAAACAGATTTAAAAATTAGTAAAGATATTTCATTAAGTGTGTAATTTAAGGTCTAATTCAATTTACTTTCACTTATTAATTTGTTATTATCAATAATTGTATTCAATAAATCAATATAAAAAACAAAAAAATACAAATTTTTAATTAGTTATTTAAATAAAATTTTAAAACATTAAATTATTCCAACTTATTTATGTATTTCTCAGTCACAATTACAATTTAAATTAAAAAATCACATCTTTCGTTATAAATTTCAAAGTTGAAGATTATTGTGTGCTTTCTCATACGGTTAAAAGTTAAAGACAACAAAATAAATGTTACGTGATCATGAAAGCTTACATTATTTAGGGATGACAAGCCTAAATCAACAGCTTTCCCTTGCTATAGCAGTACAATAAAAGGTCCTTCGACCGCAACAAACTTCGACCCCAACAGTTATCAATATCAATGGCATCGTCTTTCTGATCAAACTGGGCCAATTAATAGGATACTCTAGCAGTAAATAAAATATAAAAGGTAATTAAGCAGCCTAATTTCTCCGAGGTTGAACACATTATCTACTTAACGTTTATAACTAACTAAACTAAAACACTTTCGTGATAAGTATTATAGAAAATTTACTCAATTAAGAAAACTCTTAAAAATAAATTTTTATGATATCATAAATCTTCCTAATTTAATATATTTAATAATTAGTTTTGAATAACATTAGATAAAAATTGTATTATGTACGAAACAAACACTTGAAATTCTTGAACGTAATTTAATGAAAGTGGAAAAAAATGATTATAAGAATTAACCAACTTTTAATAAACTTTATTTATAACTAATAATTAAATGAAATTCATTTATAATTAATTAATGTATACTTAACAGACATTTAATTTATTCTTTTATATTAAAATTAATACATATAATAAACTCGATTTGCAGATTTGATTTTCTTGTTTTGATTTAATGTGCTATTTAGTATATTAATTTTGAAACTGAATAGATACTAGAGAATAAATATTTTGATTATTTCATGAAGGATTTCAGTTATTTTATATTCAATTGTTGCATATTTTATTCACTCAATTTGTTGATTTATTGTATTTTTTCCTTCAAACACAGAAGTTATTTGCAAAAATAATATTCTACAGACACGAATATTATTCAATTACTTTTATTCAAAGTTAAATTAGTAGAAAATATTTAAATGATACATTTTTCCATACAAAACTATTTTTTATTCATTACATTATACAATATTATTTATTTTTATTGGCATAATAAAGTGTAACTCGACTCATTTTACTAATATTGTATTTTCCTAAATGTTAAGAAGTTTTGAATAATTAATCTTTAAAATAAGCAATTTACTCTGCTTCATTATCGGTTCAACTTTTTTTATTACTTTTATTGCTTAAAAACTATTCAAAAATTAATCTATCTTAGTAGTTACTAGTATTTTCTAATGTTGGTAAAATGGAGAATCTTGGAAATGTAGATCTTTAGTTGTTTCATATAACTATTGGCATTTTTCATTTTATAATAAAATATTTATAAATATCACATATTTATATCACAATTAAAAATATTTATTCAAAAAGTTAAAATATAACTAATAGTAATAACTCCTAAGTAATAAATATTACCTATATTTTATTACAATAATAACAATACAGCAAACTTTAGTGTTGTTACAATCTTTAAATCGTAGTTATACAGTACTGTAATAAGATTGATAATGATAATTAATACTGTATTGATATAACTCGTAATGTAAAAATTTTCGTAAGCAAAATCTAACAATTGAGGAAAATTGAATAATTTTCAGGAACATCATTTTGCAAGGATTAAATGAAATTTAACAAAAATATTTCACCAAAAATACCGTAATTTTCTTTATAAGTACTGTACAGTACGTGATATTTTGTTATATAGTTTGTTAAATAATGCTAAAATAAAATTATTAATATTAAGAAATAAGTTTTTTTTACACAATTCCNAATAAAAGTTTTTCTCTTTCAAATATTTTTAGATAGAATTGTGAAATTTTTTATTCTCTTGATGGTTTTTAACTAGATAATTAATATATAAAATATAAATTTAAAATGTTATTTGATTTTTTTATAATTGAAAAATTTTCTGTAATAATTCGTACTTTAAACTATGAATTATTACATTGTGAAATTGTATTTTAAAATTTTAAAAGTTCTGAAAACATATTGTTTCTTTTTTATTATTACAATCATTTTATATATTTAGATTTAAATTAAATATTGACTTGACAGATAACTGATTAGTAATGTGTTGCAAACAAGATAAAATTTTTTTAAAATATCTTAAGAAATATAAAATATTAATGATTAGTAACATTTCAGAAGAATGTAATTTTAAGAAAAATTTAATTTAGAAATTTTTAAAGCTAGTTTTGTATGAAACAGATTTAAAAATTAGTAAAGATATTTCATTAAGTGTGTAATTTAAGGTCTAATTCAATTTACTTTCACTTATTAATTTGTTATTATCAATAATTGTATTCAATAAATCAATATAAAAAACAAAAAAATACAAATTTTTAATTAGTTATTTAAATAAAATTTTAAAACATTAAATTATTCCAACTTATTTATGTATTTCTCAGTCACAATTACAATTTAAATTAAAAAATCACATCTTTCGTTATAAATTTCAAAGTTGAAGATTATTGTGTGCTTTCTCATACGGTTAAAAGTTAAAGACAACAAAATAAATGTTACGTGATCATGAAAGCTTACATTATTTAGGGATGACAAGCCTAAATCAACAGCTTTCCCTTGCTATAGCAGTACAATAAAAGGTCCTTCGACCGCAACAAACTTCGACCCCAACAGTTATCAATATCAATGGCATCGTCTTTCTGATCAAACTGGGCCAATTAATAGGATACTCTAGCAGTAAATAAAATATAAAAGGTAATTAAGCAGCCTAATTTCTCCGAGGTTGAACACATTATCTACTTAACGTTTATAACTAACTAAACTAAAACACTTTCGTGATAAGTATTATAGAAAATTTACTCAATTAAGAAAACTCTTAAAAATAAATTTTTATGATATCATAAATCTTCCTAATTTAATATATTTAATAATTAGTTTTGAATAACATTAGATAAAAATTGTATTATGTACGAAACAAACACTTGAAATTCTTGAACGTAATTTAATGAAAGTGGAAAAAAATGATTATAAGAATTAACCAACTTTTAATAAACTTTATTTATAACTAATAATTAAATGAAATTCATTTATAATTAATTAATGTATACTTAACAGACATTTAATTTATTCTTTTATATTAAAATTAATACATATAATAAACTCGATTTGCAGATTTGATTTTCTTGTTTTGATTTAATGTGCTATTTAGTATATTAATTTTGAAACTGAATAGATACTAGAGAATAAATATTTTGATTATTTCATGAAGGATTTCAGTTATTTTATATTCAATTGTTGCATATTTTATTCACTCAATTTGTTGATTTATTGTATTTTTTCCTTCAAACACAGAAGTTATTTGCAAAAATAATATTCTACAGACACGAATATTATTCAATTACTTTTATTCAAAGTTAAATTAGTAGAAAATATTTAAATGATACATTTTTCCATACAAAACTATTTTTTATTCATTACATTATACAATATTATTTATTTTTATTGGCATAATAAAGTGTAACTCGACTCATTTTACTAATATTGTATTTTCCTAAATGTTAAGAAGTTTTGAATAATTAATCTTTAAAATAAGCAATTTACTCTGCTTCATTATCGGTTCAACTTTTTTTATTACTTTTATTACTTAAAAACTATTCAAAAATTAATCTATCTTAGTAGTTACTAGTATTTTCTAATGTTGGTAAAATGGAGAATCTTGGAAATGTAGATCTTTAGTTGTTTCATATAACTATTGGCATTTTTCATTTTATAATAAAATATTTATAAATATCACATATTTATATCACAATTAAAAATATTTATTCAAAAAGTTAAAATATAACTAATAGTAATAACTCCTAAGTAATAAATATTACCTATATTTTATTACAATAATAACAATACAGCAAACTTTAGTGTTGTTACAATCTTTAAATCGTAGTTATACAGTACTGTAATAAGATTGATAATGATAATTAATACTGTATTGATATAACTCGTAATGTAAAAATTTTCGTAAGCAAAATCTAACAATTGAGGAAAATTGAATAATTTTCAGGAACATCATTTTGCAAGGATTAAATGAAATTTAACAAAAATATTTCACCAAAAATACCGTAATTTTCTTTATAAGTACTGTACAGTACGTGATATTTTGTTATATAGTTTGTTAAATAATGCTAAAATAAAATTATTAATATTAAGAAATAAGTTTTTTTTACATCTTTAACTACAGAAGATACTTAAATTTGTTTTTTTGTAATGAAAATAAAAGTAAAATATATATTTTCATCTTAAATTCTCAAAAATAAAAGGATAAATTTACATACCAATTTACGTTAACAAATTCATAGAAATAGGATTAGGTAAACTTCTAGTTTTTTTCAAAAATTATTTAAAATATTCTTTTATTAATATTGAATGTATTATTTTTTTAAACCAACGTTTACTTTCCTTGATCTTGTTATTCTATATTCTAAATATGTGGAGTCGTTTATTCGACGAAACTTTAGAAACTTTACATGATATTTTAATACACAAAAAAACCATAGAAAATGGAATACGTTTTATATTTGTATATTTTTCAGATGTACAAAAAATTCTATCCTGTAAAAATTTATAAAAGAAAACTAGAAAGAGTGAACACATTTAATAAAGAATACAGCGCAATCCATAAACATTCAAACTATGTAAAAAGTTCTTTAGAAGATGAGATGAAATCTCATTTTAAAATAAAATTTTTCACAAATAGTTGCATAGTTTGTTTTAAAAATTCATAAATAAACAAACAAATCAATATAGAGAAGTTATTGAAATTCTTTCGTATTATATTCAGCGACTATGGATAAAGTCTATTATTCTAAATAAATTTAAACATAACCGAGTCTCAAATCATATTGAATGATTGGAAAATATGGAAGAATAGTATTGAATAATAATATTTCATAACTAGTAAATAAGGCCCACCAGTGGCCGAGTGGTCTTCGTACCCTAAACACTGGGAGTTCGGTCGTGGGTTCGCGCCGCGATCGGACAGGCTGGCTGCTTGGAGTTTTCCGGGTTTTCTCCTTGCCGATAACGACTAAATAGGAGGCCAGTTCCCCATGAAAGTCCTCCCGGAAGGCATCCTTTCCCCTCGCGTAACATCGCGCCCCAGAGAAGGCAACGGGAAACCACTCTGGGTACTAACCTTCCCTAGTAACACCCTGGCGTATTATTAACTGCTTACTAATATGCGCCAGGTGTCGCCAACGTCAGAAATCTGATATGGCACCAAGAAGAAGAAGAACTAGTAAATGTATTTTTTTATATTTATAAGAGGTACGAGAAAAGATTTATCATCTTACTGTGCCAGGAGCAAATCGGTATTATGCGTCCTACCGTTTTCATTGTAGCGATCTGGATTTTCCCCATAATTCATAATAAAAAGTTACCCTACAGCGACTTCGAACTGTATGGGAAAGTAACTTTATACTTTGTCTTAAACCATTTACTTCAAACATAAACCAGATATGAAAATAAAAAATATCTATAAGAATATTAAGATATATTTCTTGAAATGGTCAAGAGAATCATTACACTTTATTAAACAGCAGTTTATCAATACTAATGTCAAAATACAAAATGTATAGGAAAAATTTACTCTATTTATACAGGTAAATTAAGTAGATTAATCTCAAAATTTATTAAATAAAGATAATCTGTAGTATAAATAAGAAATTTAAAGTTAAATTTATTAATTATTTTTATGCATTTGGCTTTATTATAATTTAAAGTATGCCATTAATAAATATTGTATACAGAGAGTTTAAAGATTTGTTTAAAATGAATAATAAAATTAAGTGATTAATAGTTTAAACCGAAAAGTCTATCTCACATCTTAAATCTGTAAATAAAATTTCAATTAATTTATATTATAAAAAGTTATTCAAAAATTTTATAGAATTTAATTAATAAATAAATTTAAATTTAAATGAAAGAATCTGTTTATTTTCTTATTGAAGCAATTTAAATTTAATGAAAAAACATATACATGTTTAATAATAAATATAGCCTACACAAATATGAATTTTTATTATTAAATAAGCTCTTATGTCAAAATAATACATAACGGATTATGAAAACAAAAACTTAATTTTTACAATATTTTTTAATAATAATAATAATAATTTGAGTTTATTTATTTATTTTTGTATTGGTAAAACTCTGCTTATTAAATATATTTTTTTTCTTAACCGTATATTTGTATTGAAGTTTAAAATAAAACTTTTAATCAAACTGAATAGTTAATAAATTACATTCAATAATTTTTATGAATAATATGATCTTAGATTTTATACAGTTTACTTTTCAAAATTGCAATACTGATTTAAAATTTATTAAATTTTTGTGTTATTATTAAGAATTTTCATTATTATAATTTTCCAATACTTTAAAGTAATAGAAAAAGTTCAATAAAGAAAACTAAATTTTAATACAGAAAAATCGTTTGGAAACTGCTAAACTGGTTTACGAATATTTAATGAATTGATGGAAACAATAATGTCATGGCATCGAAATCAGACGTTACATCTAGTGACTATTGTATAATGGTCAATGATAAAGTTCTTATATTATTTTCTATATTTATATTAATATCTATTTAATTGCAAATCAGTTGTCATGGTGTTGAAATATATCTATTTACATATATATCTATTTGATACATATATATCTATTTACATATATGAAATATAACTATTTACATGTTTAACTTAAATCTTAAATTGCATTCGGGATACCATCGTAACTACTTACAATTAAAACTGTTCAAAGTTACTATTTTCAAAATTTTATATAGCTTTAAAATATATAAACATAAGATAGAAGAGATCTATTATAATACTTCGACCATAAGAGAAAAGGAATACAGTAGATGCGTGATATATGACTACCACTATCGATAAAGGGCCTTATATAATGATACTGGAAACGCATTTAGGTATACAATGCATACCCTCATTCTATTTAAATACATTTACGTTTAGTAGATCTTTATTTAGTAATAAATTTTTTTATAAAATTCTATAAATCAAACTTTAAAGTTTGTTTTGTAGAATTTTTATAATAATGTATGTTATACAATTGCAATTCACTGTACCTTAAAATACGAGATGTTTATAAATTTTATTCAGCCTGAATTGATCAGAAACTGCGACTTACAGTATTGAAGTTGATGATGAGACTGAGTTATTGGAAAATGAAGAACTGGTAGATTTTCCTAACCGATTCAAGAACAGTTGCAGTAACAAATTTCTCATTTTATGGTCTATAGAAACACCTGACAAACAGGAAATTCTATTTAGGAGACATTGATTCTGACTGGAAACGGCATTATTTTATTAGAACTGTAACAGTGCTACAACCTTAATGTCGTCTTCTACGAGAATTAGGAATCAACAAAACAAACAATTTTTTTATAATAAAAAAGAAAGATTGTTTCTATAATTTTAAATCTGAAAAGTCTCTCTGCACTACTAAATGCGCTTAGTTATTTTGGAAATAGTTCCAACTTCACAATTTTAATCATTTTAATTGTTTAGCTTCTGTTAGAACAAAAAATTAGTTTGTTGTTTGGATGTCATCGACGAATAAGTATTAGTTTGTGAATACTTTTCAAATATATTATAATTTTTATACTTTTTAAACGTCAGTTTTTTAAATTATAATATCACTGCATGTGAATTTTCATTGTTTGAAGTAAACCATATGTTACAATTATGCCAAAATATCTATTTCTTTGTTATGACAACCCCAAATTACAGTAGTATCTGATGCAATTCTGATATAAAATTTGTAAATATATTTTTGCAGTAGAAAGAAAGAAGAAAAAAAAACACATATCCAACAAAGCATGAAATAATTAAAGGAATAACTCATAGCGGCTGTAAAGCATCGTAATTGTTAACAGTTATTATTATATATATAAAAGAAATTTCTCTGATCGTTGTACAGAATATCAATATGTGCAATATTAAATGGATAAAAGTATAAAGTAATTACTATGTAATTTAAATAATGTAGATAAAATAAAAACGCAAATATTTTCATAATTATTAAAATTTCTAAAATTAAATTATTTGTTTAAAAATTATATTGACTATTATTTTATAGTTTATGCATTATATCTTTTCTACTAAAATTCCCCATATGTAATTTAACTGCTATTTACCATAAAAAATTATTATAAATATAATTAAGTTAAATATAAAACACTTTATGCACCCTAATTATATACATTAATATCGATAATTAAAAATCAAAAACGTCATTTATTTATGCCATCTAAATTTAGTTCAAAATACCTAAAACAGAAAAAAGAAAACTGATAATGAATAATCAATAAATTCTCCAAACTATTCTTATTTTAAAAGAAAAAAAGGGTAAGAAAATTGATCTAATCGAATTCGTTGTTCCCATGCTCTTTTCTTACTTTTTCTTATTTTTAGATGAGAAAAACCTGACTAATTTATTTGCTTTTCATTCGAGATCGAATCAAGATTTAAAGATAGCTTTTTATTTTCATGTTTTACCTTTAAATATACTTTCCTTTGTCGAAGAAAGAAAAATTTTTAAAATTAATTATTAAATAATCGAAAGCTAAGTTTGTTGAATATTTTAAAAACCTCTTAAAAATTGCATTTCCAAAAAATTTATGATGTAAATAAATATAATTAATTCATGTAGAGAATTGAGTAACATAAATTGTCAAAAATTGCATGAATTGCACAAATTCATATACAATGTACTGTACAACTTTGTGTATTTTCTTTTCGCTTATTAAGATTATATTTTCTGTTATAATAGTATGGAATGTTAGTAAAATCAAATTGTTGCAAACAGTTTGATTTTTCATGGCAGACATTTTAAATTGAAAAAACGTATATAATCTATATTTCAATTCAACCAATTGAAATAGTTTCTGAGAACTATATTTCCGTATTAATTACATATATCCAAATTTTAAACATTATATTTTCAGGGAGATTAATAATTATATTTCTACTTTAATTATTAATTTTATCATTTTTTTTATCTTATGTGAAAAGCAACATTTATATAAAACATTTAAACTTTTTAATTCTTATTATATAGGTAAATGTCTCTTCAATCCGAACAAAATTTCGGTAGACTTTCTCACAGCTCTACAGGTTAAAAATTTCCTTTATTGTTTTTCACATATGCATTTCGGGCAAGTTTAATTTTCCTGCCCCTCTTCAGTGCTTAAGGTTTCCCACATGTTCTTTCATCTTTTTTACAGTACTTGTACTATCAATTTACAATGTTTTCAAATTTATAATTTCCTCTTAAGGTTAAAACAACCTTAAGAGGAAATTATAAATTTGAAAACATTGTAAATTGATAGTACAAGTACTGTAAAAAAGATGAAAGAACATGTGGGAAACCTTAAGCACTGAAGAGGGGCAGGAAAATTAAACTTGCCCGAAATGCATATGTGAAAAACAATAAAGGAAATTTTTAACCTGTAGAGCTGTGAGAAAGTCTACCGAAATTTTGTTCGGATTGAAGAGACATTTACCTATATAATACGTAATACAGCTACCATTTGAAATTCAACTTTTTAATTCTTATATTATGAATTCAATGTGTTATACATTGCTAATTTGGATTCTCAGTCTTTTCTGTGGCTTAAAAGTATGGGAAATAATTATTCGTTGATTATTTTGTCTACATTTTTCTATTCATAGTTACTCATTTAAGCATGCACACCATCCGAGCAAAATTTTCCCATCCTTTTGAAACAATTATTAAACTACATCAATAAAAATCATTATATCTTAAATCCAGCTCTTTCCTATATCTTCGTAAAATGAATTCCAATTGTTTATTTTTATTTCTAATGAATCAAGGATTTTGGCATGTTTTTCGATTTCTTACTATATTTTAGTTTCAGTTGATCCACTCTCTACATTTCATAACATCTAATCATTAAAAGAAATGTCAATGCTCTTTTTGAGTCTTAGTATCCATCCACTTTTACAAATATAATAATGATATAAATTTTGTAGGAAAACCTTTATGTACAAAAGTTCATTCTTAATTTATTTTTGATTCGGTTTACGTCTAAATCTATTTTTTTAAATAAAGATAAATTGGCTCATTTTCAAACCAAGATTTTATCATTATCTTCCATACACTCGAACACTATCAAAGGACTACCAAACAGAAAAATGCTACGTATTTTTTTTCCTATATCCGAACATATATTTCATCTAAATTTGTTTAACATTAATATTAGATTATATGATTTATTCAATAATCTGTCATTTATTTATTAAAAGTGCTATAATTAATTAATCTAGTTTTTTACTTTGATCTACTTATTACTTTTTACGTATAATCCTGAAACATTAACAGGCTTTCTTTCCAAAGAGCTTGTTTTGATTCGTTTCATACAGTTATTATTATTATATTTTCAATGAAAAATTACAAATTATAGATTTATATAAACAATTTTAGATACTCAATATCAACTGTTACAAATTACTTTATGTCTTGACAAAATACTTTTGTTTAACATCAAGATATAAAGTTAATTATAATTATTTAAACTGATATCTAAACTTAAAATTACTTTAATGAACCATGTTCAAACATCGCTAATTTATTCGATGACTCGATAACTTCAAAGCAAAATATTTTAGCGTATTCTAATTTTAAATACCAAAATTAAATTAATCGGTTTTCATATTAATAGTGAAAACATAAATTCAATATAATATAATTACGGTCACTGACGGATGTATTCTTAATAAGAAATCAAAAGTTGTAAAATGCATATTCTTCAGAAATATTTATTATATTATAAACGAGAACAATAGTAAAATCTTATTATGAAAAATTCAAAACAACAGGTTTTATGTTGTTTCTTTTGAATATTTGATTTCTATTTGCAATATTCTGAAATATTGCATATAGAAATCAAATATTCAAATAGAATATATACATATTTTATACTATAAAATATAGTAGGCCTATATTATAAATCAAAGCACTTGAAACTGTTTGGTACCCGTATAGAACAGTCCAATAAAATTTCCGAATGTCTGTTTTTAAGATATATATATGAATAAATCTAAATGTACTTTAGATCTTATCTCTAAAGCAAAATGATTTCAAAACAGAAATGGAATTTTTCGCGAAGCTGCAGCGTACCATATTTATATTGCAGGACTCTGATTTGCTCATCGCGGTCGAAAAACAAAAGTCTTATATTTATGAAATAAAATCTAGGAATAAACATAATGCAACTGTATTACAAAAATAATTTTGAATTTTAAATTTTAAAACTTTACCCAAAAAAATTCACAGATTATTATTTATTATGTAATTTTAAGAGACGCATAAGACATTTTAATAATTAATATTGCTTATTAATGTATCAAAGAAAAAAAAAATTGTATAGTTTTCATAAAGAAAAGAAAATAGTTTTTACGTAAAATAAAAGCAATATTTTGAAAATTATCTTTATTATTAAATATTTTGTTTCGAATATTTTGTATCATCGAATTACTGAATGTTCTCATAATTTGACCACTTGATAAATTTTCATATATTACAGGGTGTAACGTTTAATAACAAATTCTAGGACAAAAATAAGTTTATATTTCTTTATAGGTTAAACGGTTTTATAAATCCATTTGTTTTTGGGATCAGGGTTTCATAAAACGGTATTTTTCAACTTTTCCGGCAAAGTAATAAAACTAGAATTGTTACCTTTTAAAGTAATTTTTTGCCTCTGTCGATGGATTGGAGTAAATAAATGTTGTCTTTGTAAGCCCTAATTTAATAAAGGTAAACAAAGTTTTATGCATTTTAAGATTTTGCAGTATTCATATTATTATTTTTTTTCTCCTTAATTTCATTTCCATTGCAAATTTACTTTAAAAATTTCGATTTTTACAAAAGTAGTCAGAATAGTTTAAAAAAACTACAAAAAATGCCTCTGCGGATAAGAACTTTTACTTCTTATAAAGAAACAATTGAAGCTCAACACTTACATTAAAACAAAAGTTCAATTTTCATGTGTGAAAGATTGAACGTTTAAAATTAAACTTTAGTTTGTAAAACTTGGTAACACAACAGGGAAAATTAAACGGCGTATCCTTTTGATGGAAAGTTTAAAATTAGTTTTCAATATGATTTTCTGGTAGGTCAGATCTTGAAAACAGCCGAATTTGTAAAGCGTTTATAGATGATTTAAAGACATTTAAGCTTACGTTTGACCCTAGAATCTATACATAAATATTAGAACGGAGTTCGTTACACTCTATATACATTTTATACACTCTGTAAATATATAAATAAATAAAAATAATCATATATGTGCACATAATCGAAATTTTACATGCAAAATTTATTTGCAGATGAGTATTTTTGCATTGTATTTTCAATAATTTCAATGTCTTCAAAGGAGATCTTAATTAACAAGTGAAACTCTCGGTTATAATGTCTACACAACGAAGGGGAAAATAAAACTTTTTATTGGTTAGAATATAAATAGCAAGCTTATTTTCCTATCCTATGGGATAAAGAAAGTAATTATTTCTATTGGTTTAAGATAAATGTTATTATTAATCTTTTAATACTTGCTAAAGTCCCTTTTCAAATATGAAATATTCTTCAAATATAAAAGAATTTATAGTGAATTCTGAAAAAATTCAAATGTTGTCTTCATTCTGTTCTTTTGTTATAGAATGCTACGAGTATTTTTTAAGGAATTCATGGAATTGAAAGGCTGAAATGATGGAAGTTTCATCTTTCAACTTTGTGAATGCCTATCACGACAATGTTCATATTGTATGGTAATCATTCACATATGGTCACATATGACAAAACAATTCACTTGGACACATTGTGTCACATGTGGCAAAACATTTCTTGGATGACAGGATATAATCATCTGACATCTTCCTCCAACTTGACTAGCACGATTGCCTGATTTGTGTCCCTTTTGGCAATCTATAGCATAACACGTCAAATCATATCAACATTATCTCCAGTTTATAGTGGAAGTTACTGTTTTGTAGTTACGATCGCTCGAGGATATTGAAAGAAAAAAAAAATCATAGAATGTAGAACATTCTATAATGAGCTGTAAAGATCTTGCAATTTTTTGAAGTTAAAATTAAATATATCGCCATTCACAATTAGGAGAATTATCATGAAACTGTTCTGAAGTTTCGAATTATTATTATTATTATATTTCTAAATACCAAAGAGCTTGTTTTGATTCGTTTCATACAGTTATTATTATTATATTTTCAATGAAAAATTACAAATTATAGATTTATATAAACAATTTTAGATACACAATATCAAGTGTTACAAATTACTTTATATCTTGACAAAATACTTTTGTTTAACATCAAGATATAAAGTTAATTATAATTATTTAAACTGATATCTAAACTTAAAATTACTTTAATGAACCATGTTCAAACATCGCTAATTTATTCGATGACTCGATAACTTCAAAGCAAAATATTTTAGCGTATTCTAATTTTAAATACCAAAATTAAATTAATCGGTTTTNTTAGTTTGAAAATTGGGATTTGGAATTGAAAACATTAATTTTAAACATTCAATAGAATCTGTAACTTTTTATTTAGCAATTGAGCTTTTTATATTTTTTAATTTTAAAGTTATTTCGTTTGTAACAAATAATTTTCTAAAATCTCTTTATTTTTTTATTTATAACACTCAATTAATTTGGACTTATTTAAATAATATATTGATGTTCTGTAAACACCAGCAATACAAGAATAAACAATATAATATTCGACGTTTATTACCATTGAAAAAGTATCTAATAACATATATACAATGCTTTATCCTTTTGCTTCTACTCATGATTTTTTTTTTTAAATTTCAATATGTAACCGGTTCAAATACCATTATTTTCTAGGTATTATCACATCCACAAACTCAAAAGTATTAAAGTTGTCGATTGGCTAGTATTTTTGGAATCTGTGGATGTAATAATTACTAGAAAATAACGGTGTTTGAACCGTTTACATATTTAAACCTATGTACCAATTTTTAACCGATATTTACTAAAATTTACTCTGAATAAACTAAAATAATTAATATTTTTGGCTCAAATTCATATTGTCAGCANAACCTATGTACCAATTTTTAACCGATATTTACTAAAATTTACTCTGAATAAACTAAAATAATTAATATTTTTGGCTCTTATTAATTTATTGAGTTTGAATTAATATTTATTTCATTCAAAATTACAGTATATTAAATTGGTTCTTTTCAAAATGAAATAACCTAACAAAATATGATCTTTATGATCATATTTTATAATTATTCTAATATTAGTAATTATATTAATTTGGATTATTGTCATATTATAATTAATGTAAAATTGGTGCAATATTAGTGATATATAAGTTAAAAATAAATGTAATATTGTAGTTAATATTGTAATAAAATGAGAATAAAAAAATCAAATGTGGCAAGAATATAATAGAATACAGTAATCAAGAACTGTTATTTAATTCAATTTAATCTTCGCGGATGTTCTATCAAATAATTTTAAAATTATTATTTGATATATTCACATTAATTATAAATTAGTTAAATTTTTAACTAGTTTTAATATCTGTTAGTCTTTTAATGATCAAGTGATGGTGAAATAACGAAAAATTTAGACTTATGTAAGTTAAACAATAATAATAATTAATTATAATTGAAGTCTTTATTAAAATACTATTATTTCATATTAAAATAGATTTAAATATTTATTATTTTATCATAATTAGATCAATAGATTAACAGTTATTAATACAGAAAAAATTATTTTCAGGATCTCTGATCGTATGTTTATTCGAACTTTGTCTCATATTTAGTTTTACTATTTAAATATTTTTTAAAAATTCTAATTTTGGCTTTATTACAACACAATTCTTTAATTATGTTGTAATAAAGCCAAAATTAGAATTTTTAAAAAAATATTTAAATAAGTGAATATTAAGTTCATTTACGTCATAAATTATTTTACTCGTTTATTGTTGTATAATTTCTCAGCCTGTTAAATACATCTTAAATAATAATGTGTCCAATACGTGTTAATTATTTTAGTTAGTTGTAACTTTATAATTTATCACGTTTTCAACTAATTTATTTTCTTTTTGATATAAGTAGCTGCAATAAACATTGTTAAAAATCTCACAATATATTATTTTAAACATAAGCATATTATCATAATTAAAATATTCTTAATTTACATTAACTTAATTAAACGAATAATATGTTACAAAATATTAAAATGTTAAATATATTCGGTAGATTTTTATATTTCTGTATAAAACAGACAAAGTTTTCTTCAGAGATAAATAATTCATACATAAAAATAATAAAGAAACAAAGTAAAAAAATTCCATTAAATTTTAATAAAGTATAACTTATTTTCTACTTCGTAACTCGTTCTTATTTCCTATTTGATATCTGTTTTGTGTTGTATTCTTGTGTTTGAATTTTGTTTTCTACAAATCTTAAAAATCAGAGAATGATAGTATTTTATATAACGAATAATGACATGTATTTACAATAAGTTATAAATAATATTAATATTAAGAATATTAATTTTTCATTTCATTTACCTTAAAAATTGCTTATTTTATATGAATAATTAATATCAAATTTGTTTATGTTTAGATAATATTTGCTATAATCTAATTTCATTTTACTATTATGTAAAAATTGGATACATGAATTTATTAAAGTTTAATTTAGAAAATAAACAAAAAATATAATTGGGTTGTAATGTGTATAGTTTACATAAAGTAATCGAGTAGACACTCATATATATAATAATGTCATAAATGTAGATTTAAAGGCTAATTATCTGCGCTTCCTTTCTAGATTCACACTGTTTTAAACTATTATTAAATAATTAATTAAATCTGTTTACTAATAACAAATAATTAATTTTCTTTATTAATTATAGGTGACTTATAATAAACAGATTCCATTACTTTTCAATTAAAATTTCTTGCATATGAGTATTTCTTTACTGTATTTTAAATACCTTATTTCTTCTCTTCGATGTCTACAAAGAAGGTCTTAATTTACAGGTGAACCTATCAACTATAATGTTTACACAACGGATAGGAATTTGGCTATATTCCTATAATAGAACATATCAGTAGGTGTTAATTTCTCCACAATAATATGGTAATGGAGTTTATAATGAAGGTAATAGCATCTAGATTGAAAAGAGATTAAAACTAATTAATTATATCGATACCAGTATAAATTAAATGAGCTAAATTTAAACATGATTAACAATAAACAGACGATAAACTATAAATTAATATATTCGAAATATAAGAAAAGCATTCAAGTAATAAAACTTCGAAAATATCTTTATTATGATATTAATTACTGCTTATTTTCGTTTAGTTTGATGAAGACAAATTTTACTTTTAGGTTTCACTGCATAAATAAAATCTTTATATTAAAATTATACTGTATATTTTATTTATTTTATTGATTATTTAAATATTGCATAATTTTTAAATAATCAATTTTTAAATATAACAAATTATAATCTTAAAAGATACTAAATATTTTCTAATTTTTAAAAAATATCTTCTAATAAAAAGATTGCTACAAAGNTGACATGTATTTACAATAAGTTATAAATAATATTAATATTAAGAATATTAATTTTTCATTTCATTTACCTTAAAAATTGCTTATTTTATATGAATAATTAATATCAAATTTGTTTATGTTTAGATAATATTTGCTATAATCTAATTTCATTTTACTATTATGTAAAAATTGGATACATGAATTTATTAAAGTTTAATTTAGAAAATAAACAAAAAATATAATTGGGTTGTAATGTGTATAGTTTACATAAAGTAATCGAGTAGACACTAATATATATAATAATGTCATAAATGTAGATTTAAAGGCTAATTATCTGCGCTTCCTTTCTAGATTCACACTGTTTTAAACTATTATTAAATAATTAATTAAATCTGTTTACTAATAACAAATAATTAATTTTCTTTATTAATTATAGGTGACTTATAATAAACAGATTCCATTACTTTTCAATTAAAATTTGTTGCATATGAGTATTTCTTTACTGTATTTTAAATACCTTATTTCTTCTCTTCGATGTCTACAAAGAAGGTCTTAATTTACAGGTGAACCTATCAACTATAATGTTTACACAACGGATAGGAATTTAGCTATATTCCTATAATAGAACATATCAGTAGGTGTTAATTTCTCCACAATAATATGGTAATGGAGTTTATAATGAAGGTAATAGCATCTAGATTGAAAAGAGATTAAAACTAATTAATTATATCGATACCAGTATAAATTAAATGAGCTAAATTTAAACATGATTAACAATAAACAGACGATAAACTATAAATTAATATATTCGAAATATAAGAAAAGCATTCAAGTAATAAAACTTCGAAAATATCTTTATTATGATATTAATTACTGCTTATTTTCGTTTAGTTTGATGAAGACAAATTTTACTTTTAGGTTTCACTGCATAAATAAAATCTTTATATTAAAATTATACTGTATATTTTATTTATTTTATTGATTATTTAAATATTGCATAATTTTTAAATAATCAATTTTTAAATATAACAAATTATAATCTTAAAAGATACTAAATATTTTCTAATTTTTAAAAAATATCTTCTAATAAAAAGATTGCTACAAAGAAATTAGCAAAAATTGATTAATTTTCCTCAGTACATTAACATTTCTAATAATAATTTTTGAATAAAAATTAATATATTCATTATATTATAGGAAAATTGAATAATTTTCAGGAACAT
>NW_019384844.1:135129-148657 GCF_000671375.1 Centruroides sculpturatus
TATATTATATATTAATACAATTATTTATTAAATATTTAAAATAAATTTTCATTAACTACAGAGAGACTACAATAAATTTCATAATTTATGATCATTTTTTTTCATAAAAATTAAATTTTATAATGGACTGAACACAAAAAACTAGAAATTTTTAAAATACTTATAAAATTATTATTAAAATGTTAAATATATTTTTAAATCATTGTATTCATTTAAATATATTATGTAGAACTTTTTATCGTCTTATTAATTCAATAAATTCGAGAACGCACGTCGCCTTCAATTTTACTAATATAAGCAATACAGTTAGAAATGTCTGTTTTTTTTTTTTTTTATTAATTACTGCATTTTTATTGTATTTATATTTTACTATTGAGAGATTTGTTTCAGGGGAGGTAATCCTGAGCCATATAAGCGTTATCAGAAATTTTTATAAAAATAAATAAATGTTTTATCTGTTAAAATGTTTTAACAAATACATTTCCCTGAGAAAAGTTTTTATTACACCGAAAACTTTCTTTTAAAAAAGCCTTTTTTATAATTAACAGAACTATGTGAGTTCGCAACAAATGTCCTCGTTATTGAATGGCACAATACGCATGTCTCTGATAGAATTGGTTTTGTTTTTAAGGTTTGTTCTGACTTTAGTTTAAGAAAAGTAATTCTTGAAAAATTGTTAAAAAGAAACCTTCTCTTGTTTAATGATCTGACGTTTTTACGAGTCTAAGTAAACGGTTTACCTCATTAAACAAGAATCCATAGAACTAACGTTTATTGACCGTTTTTCCAATCTTGGTTAGATAATCCGGATAAAGCCGAAACAATAAAGAGTTAAGACTTTACTGTCTTTATTTTGTATAGATTATCCTTATAATAAATAAATTCTTCTAGTTAAAATGAATTTTTTTCTATTTAATTTATTTTTTATTAAATACAAATAGCATTTTCTCTCATTTTTAACTTAAAAATAGGATTTAAGTGTCCATAATAAATAAAGTTCGGATATATAAATATAAATAAATAGTTATAAAATGAAAATATTTGTTAAATTTAAAAAGATATTTATGTTATGAAATTTTATTATAATAGTAATAAAATCTCAGAAACTATGATTAGTATTTGACATTCTCTTATAGTAATAGCCTTACACATTTTTAAATTAATAAAAATATTTAAATCGCAAAAAGTTGATATTTTTACAATAAAATATACCTCATAATAGATTTCACTTTAAAATAGCAAAATTAATATTCTAGTAAGCGTTTAGTGTACTTTAAGCATATGAAGCTGAACCTACATATCTGAAAATACTATATAATTAGTAAAATAATTACAAATTTATTGAAGAAGTAGTCTAAAATATATTTAAAATTATAACTCATTAATTGTAATTGTAGAAAATATACAATTATAAAACAACTAAAACTATAAGTTATTGCATTTTTTACCTTATGCTTATAAAGATTTACAATTCAAACGATTTCCAATGTTGGGCCTGCATTTTATGTAATTTAGCAATAAAAATAAAATTCTTTATTTGAATTCGTAGTATAAATATTGTTAAAAGTAAATAAATAAAAACAAAGACAAATAAAATAAAAAAGCAATAACTTTTGCTGACATATTTTGGAAAATATTGACATTTATCGATTTTCTTTAAAATTGACCGTACGTTTGAACATAACTATATTAATATCTCTACAGACTGCTATATTTATTAATCATTAATTATATATCAATTAAATAGACCTTTACGTTTAATTAATGCAGTACTACGTAATCTCAATATAATATTATATAATAATGATATATAATGCGCATTGAATTACATGCAGCGCTGCATGAGATACTATAGTTTATGAAATGCATTAAACTTGATTGAAAGTGTTCATCATTGATACAGGCGTTTGATAATTGTTTAGTGAAACATTACAAATTAGATTTAAAAATAATAGTCTTATGAAAATTCTAATTTCATATTTAGTATCGTATTGGTGGATTTCAATTGTTTTGGAATAAGAGTGATATGGGTAAATCTACTGTCAAATTGAGAAACTAGTTTAATGCCAGTGGCAGATAGAAACGAAGATCCATAGATTCTCTGTTCATTTTGGTTTGCTTCGGGCTTTGCCGATACTTTACAAGTATGGTAGACTCATTTATAACTTTCTCTATTGGAAAACAATGCCATTTTCGTTCCACTTTTTGTGGCTTTATTTCTTCTTAATCAAATCTTAGTACAGTTTTGTTTTGTTTTTAATATTTATAAATATAAATCATAACACCAAGTAAGCTATATTAAATTCTCTCCTGTAAACAAAATAAAAGTGTAATGTTTTTATAATACTTCTTTAATTTTTTTGTTCAATTCCTTGTGGATATATCATAGAGAGAAATTACTTTCGTTTACAAATAATTTAATATTTTTGAATATGATTCATTCTAAAACAAAATCGAACATCATCTAGATATGTTATGTAAATTTAAATATTAATTAAATTAAATTCATGAATATTAAAAATCATGAAATATTTCAATTATATTTAGCCTATAATAAAATTGTATAAGTTTTGTTCGGTTAGGAATAAACGTTTCCTAGCAATATACTGTATCTCAATATACAGAATTTACTTTTACTATTCAATATTGAGCTCCTTATTTAAATTTTTCAATTTTTCATGTATTATAGATACATGTAATAAATTATGTTCGTTTTTTCGGATAAGAATCAGGTAATGCCATATACTGTACAATCGAGTCCGCATAAGTCATAGGTATAACTAGACACCGTCGGTTAAGTAGTCATTTTTGTGTGGTCCCGGCCAACTTACATAGGCACTAATATTAAAAAAAACTCTGGTTTACTCGACACCGTTTAACTCGTCACCACTAGATAAATCGACATACTTTTCCTGTCCCACACTCGTTTAGACGTCTGATAAGTCGACTCCTCTCGTGAAAAAATGAGTTCACACCACCATGGACGTAGCCAGAGTTTTGTTATGGGAGGGGCCTAGTAGAGGCCAACCTGACACAAAATTGAATTATTTCAAATTATTACTCATCAAAATGAAATTTCCATAAGAATAGACAATAACTTAACACACATAAAATATGAAACTTCCTTTAATCATACGTCTCGTAACATTAATATCAAACTCTAGCAATGCCTTAAACAAAAATTAACCAATTAATTATTTTTTTTACCATTCTTTAATATAGTTCATCGTCTTTAATCTAGATATAGACCAGAGGTAGCCAACAGTTTTTTCATCCGGGCCGAATTGGAAAGAAAACTTTTTTCACTGCCCGAACCAGAGGCGGCCCTAGCAAGATTTTCAGGTGATGCGAGAACCTATCGTGGCGTCACTCTGTAGAGACTAAACTGTACATAGAGATTGCAGATACATTTTTCACATTAGGCACAAAAAGCCGTTGATTTTTTTTCTTTTTTTTTAGGATCGGAATTTCTCAACTTTCCTATAACTTCACATTGTCGGATTGTGGAGAATTATCGCGGATCCATTCAACCAATTATTTGAAGTTCAGTCCATTATTCAGAGATTAATTGCGGGCCGCGGTACACCACACCCAATTAAATTAGCTTCAACCTTTTATTTATTTTTGCAAATCGGCTCAACACTTTTTCGGCTGTGATTTTCTGGGGGGACAGTGCCCACCCATGCCCCTTCCTGGCTACGCCCATGCACACCACACAGCTTAACGTAACAGCAGAATCCGATTTTGCATTTTCT
Organism: Centruroides sculpturatus; assembly: GCF_000671375.1. NCBI lineage: Eukaryota > Metazoa > Arthropoda > Arachnida > Scorpiones > Buthidae > Centruroides > Centruroides sculpturatus. Next base: position 138,885 of record NW_019384844.1, read on the forward strand.
CACCTTTCATTCATGAGTTATTTGTAGCGAGTGTTTCATATTTCTTAGAAATGAGTATCCGAAACCAATCAACGCTTTAACTGAAAGAAAAATACGAACTTGTATCTGAATTTGAATGTAATAAAACTTCTCAAGCTGAATTCGCAAAACAAGAAAACCTTCAAAGAACAACATTGGTGGGAATTATGAAGAAAATAGAGAAAATTAAGAAACTTTTCTTGGGTCTTCGTCGCAGCTATCTCGAAAATGCCAGAGAAAGTTGCCATACAAAGATGCCAAAGATGCTCTGGTACGTTGGTTAAAGCAAATTACTTCAATCACTACTATATTTTCCTAATTGTAGTTTTGTGGGTTTTTTCAACTTTGTTTTAGTCATCACATCGGATAACTTGACACATTTCCACTTCCCCTTGTAGTGTTGACTTATGCGAACTCAACTGAATTTTTGTATATAAACAGTGTTAAAATATAGATAATAACGGTAATTCATTTTCAGACAAAATATACAAAATATTAATATATGTTTTAATTTAATTATTATTTGATAAAACATAATTGGAAATTAATGCTTTCAAATAACATTTTCATTCGTTTCATTTGCTCTAAGTTTATAATAATTTAAACTAAACTTAATAAAATAATTTTATCATTTCACAAATTTTGTTGAATATATATATATATATTCAACTAAATTTGTTTAAAATTAAAATTTGTATAAAATTAAAATTTGTATAAAATTATATATACTGTATATATTTGTTCGATTGAACATTATTATTCTTTTAATATTTTTATATTTAAGATGTCTGAAATTATAAAAAGAGGAAATTCTCATTTGTACGTACAGTACTACCAAATTTTACGTTTTTATGAATTATAAAAACATAGAAACAGACTGTATCAGATGGGACATATTTTCTTTTTTCGGTGGAAAATTTGANTCTGGGATATCTTTAATACTTGATCAAAGGGGCTTTGTTCCTTTTCCTTACGACCAAAGCATTTTATAAGTCCTCTCCTGATTTCATCATAGCTTCTGACGCCCTGGTCCCGCAAGTCGAAAAACACAGACAAAGGCTCTCCTTTTAGGCGAGCACGAACCACGTTGACCTTCACTTTCTCGTCCCAACTTGCCAATAACGCTGTGTCCTCGACGGTTTCGAAAAATCGACTCACATCTAAGGTGTCTCCTGGCAGATTCGAAAAACATGGGATCATCCCCATAAATCCCGTTACAATGGGCACATTGCTAAATTCTCCTGCTCCTGTCCCTGAAGATCCACTAATAATCTGTTCATCCATAGTTTTATCGAAACTTTCCAACAAAAGAATGCACGGTTGGCCGGTCCTTTTACAACAAACACTCAATCACAAAAATCCTGTCGTGGACGCCAATGTAGAGTATGCCGTAGATAGGAATCCACGGGGCAATAAAACTATATATATATATATATATTGAATATTTAAATTCGGCAATCATGTTAAAAAGAAAAAAATATAAAATGGAAATTCCAGAATTTCCAAAAATTGAACCTTCTGATAAACATCAATTTCATAGACAGATTTACAAAAAAAAAATCAAAAGTTAAAATTCACAAGAAACATTTTCCAGATGCATAGTGCTATACTAAAGCGAGATCTGGATTATTATAGCAAATTACAAAAGGAATGTGAAAGATAATAGTTAAAAATAAAATAAAATTCGAAATAAACTAAAAATAGATAGAATCGATTATGTAATTGAATAAATATATTTGTTTTTTTTTTTTTTATTTATCAAAAATATAGAAGAAAAAACTGAAACAAAAAGTGTACTGAACTAGATTCTTGAATACTAAATCAGGCCTGTACTAAACGAATAAATCGTTCATTAATTTAAAAATAAACTAACTTAAAAAAAAAGTTAGATTTTTAGTTTTGTTGAAATAGCTGGAAAGTGTTATTATTTTATTCTAAAATAATATTTCAAATATTACATAATTACAGGCTTATTTAAAAATACTAGAAAGAACATTTCGCAAATGCTTCGAGATGCTTTTGCTTCCACAGTCAATTTCAGTAAATATAAAATTTCTTCAAATATCTAGAATTTGAGAATATATGATTGGCCATATAAAATTTAAATGACGATATTGCATCATTTTCAAAAGACATATCACAGTTAGTACTGCTACTAACTGTGATATGAATTTCCTTGAATTTCCTGTAATTGAATCGATTTATACTCAGAATCGTTGAGAACTTTATAGGGACCACTATATCCTATCCGCGACAGAAGAAATAAACTTGAAATCAAACAAATTTTTCAATGTTCAAGAAAACTCAGACAAGACGATTCAAATCAATCCATTCTAAATTTCTTTCAAAATTATAGAGAAACCGATAAAGAACCTAACCAAAATGACCTTCAACAAACAATGCTAAAGCGGTTGAAATTTTAAACAGTAACATTTCTAAAATTGCAACGTAATTATCGAACTGATAAGTACTATATAAATAGCGGTAAAAATTTTTTTTAGAATTCAGAAATAGAACTGACGTAGGAAAAATCAAAAGAACATTCTAATTAAAAAAGATATCTGGAAATACAAGTCGTACTTCCACACTAATAAAGCTAATCATTACGTCATTATTAGGGTTTCTCAAAAGGGAACCTGGGAACCTGGGATTCCGGCTGATTTTTTATCCTGGAAAATATCCTGAGAAATTCTTCTCATCCCACAAATTTCTTAATAGTTCACTTTTTTCTTTTCTTTTTTTTGTGTGTGATAAGGTTGAGGAAATTTTGCAAATAGAAAGTATAATTAACTCGTAAACTGTCAGAATACATTTGGTATTTATTAATTTTAAATATACTTATTATTAGTTTTTTAAATTTTTGTTTGTTATGACATCTCACAGATTGTCAATAATCAATATATAGCCTGTTTGTGACAAAACTCTGAAAATTCTTTACTTGTCAGAACCTGTATTATCTTGAATAACTGCGCCGATGCTGCCTTAATTTTAACTTTGCCCAGTAGCTTCAATAACTGCATTATGCCAAGTTGTGCAAATTGGGCAATGATAGAAACGAGTACGAAGTCTGCAAGTATGAATTTTTTCTTCATAAACCTGATTATTAAAGCCAAACATCTTTTAATCGTACTTTTTATCCAACCTCCAGGTTTATTTCTAACTCTAATAATAATTTCAACCAACTCTCTTAGATAACTTGGAATGTTAAAGTGTAATTTCATATCAGTGCACTGGACGATCCGCTAATTACTTTTAAGGTATTTCAACATTATTGATATCGTGAAAACTTGAGTCGCTTCTTTTATCCACAACTCTTTTAATACCTTAGAAGTTCTAGCAGAACGCATCTGAAAATACCGCACCGGCTGGCTGTTTCAGACTTCTAACACACAAGTTACTAGAATACCTTAATCTGATCATCTTATTCAATTGAACTTTTCAGAACGCCATACGATGCATTATCCTTAACGGATCATTTAAATATATACGGGTATCTAGATGATCAACTCACTTTTATTAACTCAAAATGAAAACGCGGGTTTACTCATTTAGCGGAATCATCAATTTCGTGATGCCAACGCCAGGTAGATTTGTGACTAGGATAGACATGGTATATTATAATCCAAAGCTTAATATTTACAACATTGAATCAAGTAAAAATTTAAGAGGCAATAAGGTTCTCCAACTTAGAACTGAGAAGTTTTTTGTTACTTGTTGAAGAATAAAGTAGACTCCTAGGCAAGTATACCTTCTTTAGTAAAACAACGGTTCAACCATAGACATTATTTTCCTTTCACTCAAACTTAATGACATTATAACAGATGTGTAAGTACTGTAATTCTCTTCCTCCGATCCTTTTCTTATCAAAATAAATATTAATGTCTCTGAGTTCGACAGTTATGTTCTTCAGAATTTGCAATCTTCCATGTCCAGATTTACCCTAACCTAATTTATTCAAAGGCTATAACGATCTGCAAAAGGTTAAAAAACTTCTCATCCCTCTGTCAACCAAACGCAAAAATGTAAATCGGAAATCACAGTATCGAATATTGTTTTGGTTTTGCAGCTTTCCGTTTTAAATAGGTTTTAGCATTCTTTTCTTTTTTACCTACAAATTACATCAGAAAAATGTCACATATTTATGTTTTCATTTTTATAATAAAATCACTATTACCGATACGCAAAATTTTTTATTACTAGACTAAATTGATTCCAACTACAGATTGGAGTATTCGAATAATTTATAAGTATTCGACTGGAATAAGTTCTTGTTCTTAAGAACATGCGCTAGTATTCGAATACTTCTTAGATGCGGTCTTATTGGTTCACACGACGACAGCAAATAAACCAATTCGTGTTCCTAAGAACTACCGATAAATATTCTAATCACATTACAGTAATAGAAAGACTAAACAATTTTGTAACAACTTCTTGGAGAACTTTAATACTCCAATTAACCATTCAGTTTAATCCCTGTAATTATGAACTTTCTTTTTTTATTCAACCTGCATTTTGATCAACTTGTTCTCGAATACTCAGTACTCGTTAGTTACTAACTGCTCTGTATACGGCATATTGGCAGCATGGGTTGTTATTGCTTTTATTAAGTACATTCATTACTTGATATTTATTCGAATTACCCGATTCTTGAAAGTTCTCGATTCTGACCTTGGTTAATTCGAACAAAGGCTAATATTAACAAAGATCCTGCATACGTATATCCCTTTGTCACGTGATCTGCTTTTCTCTGATAAGGCTCGAAATCGTTCTCGGAATACAGTTTGTCACTTTCTGAGATGACAATTATACCTTTTTCCATGTTTTGAAACCTTGTCGTATTTTTTGTTTGTTTTATAAGCGCAATGTAGCGTAATAAAGATTATACCTTTTGTCGGTTTTACTTATTTGTGCTACGAATTTTAGTATTTTGCCTTATCCAAGTTAAGTTGTGTTCTTCATACCAAATACCTCTACCGTTTCCGTGTTGGCCAGGTTTCCAGCTTATAATAGAATTTAACATAGAAAATCGCTCCTTTCGCAAGAATTTTCCGCTTAGACAGGTTTTACTGTACCATCTATTTACACCAATACGACAGACTCATTGATATTACACTTTTATCCTCAAGACACTTCTATAACAGAACAATAATTAAAGTAAAATCATAACCTTGTACAGTATATCTTCAACTGTATAAAGCTAAAGCTTAAAATAAGATCTTATTTCCGGATCTTCTTTTCCTCAAACTTAAAAAGTGATTTTTTTCACTTTAGTGCTTCGAAACGGGACTTCGTCAAGATTTTTAAAAGAAGATACTTCGCTTAAATTCAACGTTACTTATCTCAAACCAAAAGCACGTCTATATTTTCATCAACCGTTAACAAATTTAAAAGTCACCGAACCACCATCAATAACACAAAACCGTTGGATTATGGTACTGGATTTTTCATGAAAAATATGAAGCTAACTTCAAGCCTAATGTTTCTCCTTATAATTCTGTTTAATCCAATATTTACCAGTTTTAAAATTCACTTTTAAAGTCGAAGTTTACACGATTCCTTGTAACTGTAGATCCTTGTCACGATTCTCTCCCCAGTATTTTACTTAAATTAGACTATCCTCAAATCCATAATTATTGATTGAAAACTTTTAACATTTCTTCAAACAGGAACAGTGACAAACAGTTGGAATTTGTTTTTTTTTTTTTTTTTTATCATGCAGAAGTTCAAGATCCGAATAACCAAAACGTTATATAACAACTCTCTTCTCTCGTACCATTCGTAAATTATTTACATGATTGTTAGCAAAAAAACTTTAAAAACTGGATAATAGAATTAAAAATTTTAAATCAGCCTTCGTTTCAGTCTCAATCACAAATTTAATGCATAAATTGAAGACACGATATTAATCCGAAATTCACGAATATCATCGAAAACCTTTTCTTCAATCTAATTGCAGTGGTCATCCAAAATAAAAGTATCTAGAATTCTTTTCAACTTGAAATTAGTCTTCTGCAAGGAGATCCTGTTAGTCACTTCTTATTCAGCTTATTCATCAGTATCTTCTAAATTTTCAATTTATACGACGACGGTATAAAAATTACTAATCCATTGCTAATCCTATACTGCTGATATAGTTATTCTCGCCTCTTCCAGGCTTTGCTATAACACAAACTTAATCTCATTTCCAACAACATAGTCTAAATTAACACCCAGAACGTAAATAATCATCATTAGGAGGTTTGGTAAGCTATCTAAACACGGCCATTTTACTATTAATCAGAAAGTAATTGGGATTGTTTCGCATTTCGTGTTCCTATATGTCTTTTTCTTGCTACTCTTAATTTCAAATATCACTTCCAAAATAGTCTGCAACACCACTGCCATGATCTCAATTTTTTTTTACTATTTAAAAGTAAAAATAAAAATACTTATATGGCTTTCTAACTGTATCATTATCTATAACAGCTCCGCCTATCAATCTGATTTTCGATTTTATTTTCAAAGTCATTGCAGTGTTTATTTTTCGTCGTTTTTTAAAACTGAATTGTTCAGACTCCGTATACGCTCTATGGTTAGAGACACACCTTCCTAAATGTATTCTCATTTTTTGTAGCAGTTATTGGATTTCAGATGAAAATCTGAATGGATATGGAAAGCCTTCGGTCATCTACAACTCCTGAATATCCAGAGGTATACTTTTAATAATTGATATCTTTCTATCCATCTGCTTAACTACTTTTGTATATGTGTTCATTCCCTATTAGAAACTGATGATTGGTCCTCATTTCGCATATTATGCATTAAACATGTTTGCAGTTACAGCTGATGCTAATGCAAATACCCTTCATAATTTACCTTTTTCACTGCTGGTACACTGCTACACAGTTCCTATGTTCTCTTCAATTCTGCATTCCTACTAACCTACATTTCATTTTATTCATAAAAGTGTCTACACACAACTCTTCTTAAACTCCTTCTTAATTAGACATTTTTCAAACTGCTATTTATAAACAACAATTACTTCGTCCTATTTGACACTTGGAACCTTCTATCATTTTCAGATTTTATTGACTAAACAACTAAACTAAAAATAAACTTAGGAAACATCATCTTCATTTCCTAAATTTTATTGAGAGATATCATAACAACTTCGAAGAACGGCAAAAACCAATCTTTCCAATTAATAAATAACATGCTGTTTAACACATTCAACCTTATATGACTGTTTTAATGTTTCATTTTAAATCTACAATATTTTATTTAAATCCCCAAGTTCGTTTACGTAGTGTATTGTTTAAGTCTCTAAATTTATATTTGAAATATTATGTTCTGTAACATCATATTACGTACCTGTATTATCAGGCTTGTCCTAATAGTTCAAGAAACTTAACTACTACTTTATATGGGGAAAAATATTATAAAGTTTGTTAGTATTTCACAAATTATAAGAATTTATTCTAAAAATACGATCTGTATAAATTTATATTAAACTAGAACTGAATTAATTTCAATTGCATAAAATTAATGATTTAATATTCTTACAAGTAGCATTTATTACACCTTTTTCTCTACTTAAAATATTTTATAACTATTTTCAGTAGTTTATTTAACTTACTTAAGAAAATTTGTTAATTCAAAAATTTGATACTAAGTCATTGATCTTTATTTTTCATAATTTTAGGATTTGATAATGCTTTTATGTTTACAATATAGCCTACAGCTAAACCTCTGAATAACAGCCATTAATGGCAATGTAAAAATGATCGTTTTTCAGTACAGTAATACCCCGAACTTACGCGATAGGTGGGACCGAGCGGTAACCGCGTAAGTCGAATTCGCGTAAGTCGGGGTATAATTTCGCATATAAATACATACAAATAATTTTTAATTGGGGCCGGAGACTAAAGAAAACAATACTTTAGAAAAAAATGTTTAATAAAATCTTAGATAATACATATGTATAACAAATTAAGCCTATATTATTTTACAATTTTTCACATTTACTTGATTATTACGCTATAATTTTAACATTGTTTCCATCTCAGCGATAATACCGTGACGTTTACGAATGATGCTTGAATTTAAAGATTGAGCATTTTTCACAGCTTCGAGAATTTTTTCTTTGCCTTTTATAATTGTTCTGACCGACAATTCCGGTAGATCAAACTTCTTTGCCAATTCACAAATTTTCATTTTTGTATCGAAGTCTTTAATAATGGGTACGTTCGTAAAGTCAAACGAGTTAAACGCGTTAGTAATGAATCGTTCGAAAAGTCTAACGAAATAGGAATAACGATGACGTCATTCTCGTTTAACTCGTTCGACTTTACGAACAGATCCAACGTTAACTTTACATTCCAAAGATAAAGTTTTTCTTTTCTTGTTTGATGCAGAAGAATTAGTTCTACTTCGTTTGGATGACATAGTAGAGTCTCTCAAGTCTCCGTAGATATAATAAACACACAATAAATTGTAGCTATGTGTGGATTCCGCGCGACACATCCGAACATGTAAGCTGAACAATAGTGTGGGGGGAGTGAGTAATCAAGAATTGCGTGGCGCTCAAACAAAAGACGAATCGACGAGATTTGAAAATCGCGTAACTCTGGGTTCGCGTAAGTCGGGGTAGCGTAAGTCGAGGTATTACTGTAGTATTATTGTTTGAAGATAGTTGTATATATATTTTTGTATAAAATGAATTTTTGAAAAATGTCCTTATGGAGAGATAATCGTTGTAGAGAGGTGGCTACTTTTGGGAATTCTACTGTATTTTATTTCTATATATATATATATATCAGTATTGAATATAACGAGATTTGTATGCATAAACAGTACACATTGGTAAATTTTACATTTTGTTTAAAAAATTTTTATCTAGATACTTATATTTATAATACACATAAAATTTGTTTCAAATATCATGTAAATAATGTTTAAAGATTAATGTATAGACTATATATTGATCTTAATCTTTAAACATTTTTACCTGATATTACAAACAAATTTACTAATAAGCAAAGTATTTTGTATTGACTAGACAAGACAAAGACCATATCTTATTAGAATAAATTGCATATCAAGTTACTGTTACTGTTTTCCATTGAAAATAATCCTAGAGATTATATCGATAACTTAATGGATTATAATGAACGATAAAATTATATTAGAATCAATAACATTTTAAAACTATCTACTTTAAATTATATTTTAATTAAACGTTATTGACTTAAAATTAGAATAAAATACTTTATTAAATGAAAAGTATTAGAGTTATTTTAAATAATTAAGATAAATTTAATTCTTATTGTAAATCAATAACACTTTCAAATTACAAAGTTAATCGGTATTTCATATACATTTAGTTAATTTACATAAATTTTTTTATTAATATTTAAAATTATAATCGCACTATTTTATTAAATAAAAGTAATATATTTAAATTATTAAAATTTCCCAAAGTAACAGTTTTTATTTTCTTTAAATTTATAAATTAACTAAAACATATTTTTTACATTTGAGTATAAATTCCAGTAAGATAAGAATAACAACGAAACTTAAATATGAAAATTTCATGGTAAATTTTTATTTTCCATTTTTAATATTTTAGATAAGATATTTAGATATTTTATTTTAAGATTGTACAACTCTATACTAAATAATTATCTTAATTTTTAAAATATTTATTTGTTTAATTTCTTTTATTTTCTAATTCTTAAATAAAAAAATTTCTGTTTCTTTAAATGATTAAAAAAAAA
>NW_019384844.1:149507-189867 GCF_000671375.1 Centruroides sculpturatus
TACTAGTTTATTAATTCTACAACGGAATTAATTATAATTAAAAATATTAAAGAATTTTTATGTAAAATACAGTAAATATGTTTAAATTAAAATTTTTAATTTAAGAAGAAATCAAACATATTTTCAGAAAAGATTATTTATAAAATAAATAATTATATAAACTACAATTAATTCTAAAAATTAGATTTTCAGTTTATTTTTTATATTTAATGCAACAAATTAGCAAACACTTTTTCGAATTTTATTCTTTAACTTATTAAGGAACATTTTAGAAAAATAAAAAGAAAATATTTATGAAAAAAATTCTCTAGTAACAAATTTCTTGTTATGTCTGAAGCAAACTTTTCTGCCCATGGTGATACCTCTAGCCACTCTAAGAATCGAATTCCAATTCATTGCGACTTACCTTTAGGTCAACAGCTGTCATTGTCAGAACATTATAATATGAAAATGGTATACAGTAAAACATAGTGTGATTTATAGATGTGCAGAGTATAGGAAAAATTCAATATTTTGCTATTTTCAGTTTATATAAAATTCTTAATGGTTTCCTATTTGAATAATTTTGCAAATTAAAATGCCAGAGGATCTAATACAAATGTGAATATTATACAATATATTTAATTTGAAATTTAAATAAATTTTAAATTGAAGAATTAATTAATGTGTATATGCATTTGTGTGATTATTTAATAAAAAAATTTTGAAACTATTTCTAGCATCTTCATATTTAATGAGATAACATGGGTTTATGAGAAATAATTTACACATTCATATTAACTTTTAATAATTTTTGTTGCCTATTATGAAGAATACAATTCAAATTAATATAAAGTTTTCATAATTTTTTAAATATTACATTTAGTAAAAAATAAATAAATAAACTTAAGGTTTTTAGAAAATTAAATATAAAATTCAAAATATACTTTAAATAAATATAAAAATGTTTTTTTTAAAGTAATAATGATCTAGAGATGTGAAAATAATTTTCCCATATTTCGCAAGACTACTGATTTCTACTATCTCTATAATAAGAACTATAGTATAAAATTTTAAATTTATATTACAGTATCTAAAATAAATTAATTTTTCATTTGTTAAGATCGAATTTTATTTATGAGAGAGGTAAGAATACATAGGCGATCTTCTACGAAAGGCGGATTCTACGGGGAAACTGGCCCTTATTTATGTATTAGAGACTTTCAGAAAAACTGAAAGACTCCAAGCTATCTGGTGAGATGACCCAAACCAACTACCATTGTTCAGTGATGTTATCAACTCTACCATTGGTGACCACTTCATTTCTGACTAGTGTTATATTGTATTTTTGTACACAGCATTTTCATGTGTTCAGAAGCATATTGTAAGTAGATTACATAATTTCATTTTAAAATATTATATTAAATATAATATTGGCTTTTCTTTTATTAGTAATTAAATTTTACTTTTTGCTTACATATTTTAAATTACTGATTTAATAAAAATTTATCATTATTATTTTGAAAATAACAACATGCAAATAAAAGAGGAGGAAAGAATAGAGCTATAGAAACCTGCAAGAAAATTTAATATCAATATGCAAATCATTTAATTATTATAATTTGAAAGTAAGGAAAGATTAATATTTAATTAAATGTGTGTGATTTTAAATAACTGCAAATTTAAATTTTTCTTAATTAACCAGTTGACAATTATTAGACAAGATAATTACTTTTATTATTTTCTAAAATATTTATAGTTCTATTTATAGTTCAGTAATTAAATTTTTAGTCATTGATTTTTTCAGCAATAATTATTTTAATAATTAAAATTTAGATTATTATATCACACAATTTTAATAAAAAAAATATATAATTATTAAGCTAGTGTTAAACATTAAAGATTAAAAATTCTGACATTATGAATGTACTTAATCCTATGTCATTTCAAAATGTTTTTTTTTCCATATTAGAAATTTATTACTTTTTTAAATGAAATTTTACAAACATCGTTTTTATTGACATAATATAAATTAAAAAATTAACTGTTCCATAAATATATTTAATTAACAATTATAAAATAGATATTGATTAATAAATATATAAATTATATCAATTGATATTATTTCTCTACGAACATTTATTAATTGCCTCAGTTATTTATATAAAGTAATTTAACATTTTTTGAATAACATTGTAATTAATAACTTTATCCCGAGAAAACATATAGTGCATAAAGTATTTACAATTGCTATTTAATATTCATTTATGACACCGACAGTACTTTAGTTCTTTCCATTAGTACTAACGTTAGTATTTTAGTACAGTAGAGCCTCGATTATCCGACCCCCAATTAATCGACACCTCGGTTAACCGACCGTCCTAGTCGGCAAATTTCAAATGTCCGCTAGTGATGTGGCGCTACAATATTTGGCTATGTCTTGGCTACTTTAATATTATTTTTAAGTGTTTTAGCTGGCAACACTCATTCGACCATGAAAGGGAGCCGGTATTTAAACGAGGCTTAATTTTCTAATTTTTAACGATACAATAGCGACGATTATTATTTTAAAAAATTTTTGTTAGGCTTAACATCGATGAAAATTCAACGCGAAGTAGGTTAATAGCGATATACTAATATACTAATTACATGGGATATAATAATATACTACACTAATAATGGATTTTTTCATACTTTTCGGTTATCCGACTTTTCAATTATCCGACCAACCCCAGTCCCCAATTGGGTCGGATAATCGAGGCTCTACTGTACTTTCTACTTTCAATCACTACATAGGATGCATATTTTTATGCAACATCTTTTCATTATTTTTAAGAAAAAAATGTTAACAATATCCCAGATTAATCAAAAAATTTAATTATAACCGAAGTCAATCAATTGATACCACAGTTCAATTACATACAATCTTATATCATTACATAAGAAAGAGACCGAACAAAAAAAATTTTCATAGGAATTTTATAAAACTAAATTTAACAAAAATATAGATGTAAATTTTCCAAAAGTGATTCAATCAATCTTTTTTTGCCGAATGTATAAAATAAATGAACATTGTTCATAGGTTCGCGCCTGATCTATGCACTGGTCAAATTGAGTTTTCCGGGTTTTCTTCACATGTCTACCACTAACATAAACTTAGGAACCAGTTTCTCATTGAATATCCTCCGATAAGCACTCTCCTTGGCAGTACTCCCCTGTGTTGCGTTGACGTAGTTCATCAAACCATCAATATCTCCTTAGTTTATATATCTAATAATTTCTCTCAGAAATAATTGTTCAAATGCAAGTGCGAATTGTCCATTATGATAGTTTAAAATTTTTTTTCTTAATTTAAGGAAAAATATATATAACTATCATAAGAATATAAATTAGAGGCTGAAAAACTGAGTATTTTTCGTTTCTCTAATTAAAAAGGACTGAAAAATATTTAGTTTTTCGGTATAAATTTAAACCTTTCTTTTCGAAATATACTGCATACATTTATGTTATCTCTTATGTATATTACTACAAATTGATTATAATTTATAATAATCATGGAATCGTGTTGTGACACTTAATTTACTAAGCTTCCTATAAGAATTAATTAATCCAAAACAATGCTTTATCGTCAAACATCTTTATTTCATAAATTAACGTTCAATAGCCACAGACACATTTCGGGATCAAACCTGATAAGACAATATAGAGAAGGAATAATAATCCCAAAACACATCTTTAGTTACAAAGCGGAAATTTATGAAATGAAGTGTTTGAGCGTCGATTTGGAATAATTATTTTTATATGAAATTCAATATAATTTATAATTTGATTCCATTATATTTGCGTTTTCACTTAATATACGTCGATAAAATACAGTATTTATATATAAGCCTACTGTAAATATAAAACATTGTTAGACACTTGATAGTTTTCCAAACGTAAACCTCCTAAGGATATTTCCATTAACACTATTATTGTCAACTATAATTTCATTTCTTAAGCGATAAAGAGTTGTACAGAACAATAATTTAACAATTCGACCAGAAACCCAAACAATAATTGGTTTTCAAAGCAATTATATAATTTTCGAATAATTGGATCTGCATTTGAATTCGATCTGATCTCTCGCAAATTTTTATGAATATTTCAGATTGTTGCATCGTTTGCATGTTTTATCCATGATGACTAATTCTGTTGAAAATTTATTCAAAACGAGAAAAAACTTTTTCTTTTTGAAAATTAAATTAAATTTATTCAGAATTTCGGGTTTTTCTGAATTATATGGCTGGTTTCAATTTTGTCTGTGAAGATCGAGCAAATAGAACAAACAAGAGCAATAATAAAAACAAATATTTTACGTGTATCTATCTAAAACCAAAGTATATCACCCTGTAATAGAATCTTTTGTAATAGAAATCTAGCTTTACTTTAGTTATTATGCAGTTTGTCTCTTCTCAATCAAAACGTCAAATTAGTTATTTCAATATAAAAATTGGTTAATATAAATATTTGTTAGAGTTCGAAACACACATGACCGTAAACGATATTTGTGAAATAACATTCAATTTTGAATTTATTTTCATAAATTTTTATATGAAAATTGAATGTTATTTCACAAATATCGTTGTGTATTTTCTTTATATGTATTAACAATAGAAACCGACTTTCAAAATATATTTTACAAAATATAAAACATTTTTCTGTTTTGATAGAATATCATTATCATCATGCTACAACACATGGAAGAAATTTATATCGAATAATTGATTAAATAATAAAATATTGTTCTGCAAGAATACCAGAAAATATGTTTTTTGCAATTTCAACATACAACAGCAACTGAAAAGAAAAATATAATGATTTTCATTATTATTACATTATATTTATAAATTGGATCGTAAAAGGGTTTCGATATAACCATGTACAGTTCAACGAATCGTCGAGGGGAAATGGACAGCGAGTAATGAATTAGTCATCATCCGGAAGACATAGGAAATTATGCCCTCGAGTTACCTGGGGAGAGGTGGTGATGCAGGCAACAAAAATTACTGAATTGGAAGATGGTACTTAGAATACATCACACAATGGAGAAGGAGAATTATAAGATAACGACTGATTATAGGAAACGTCTTTTAAAAATATTATATTTATACATAAATAATTGATGTAACTTATCCTTTAATATTTCATAAAATATGTTATATAGTTATATGATATTGTTTATATATAATTTATATATAATTAAACGTTTTTTGTAACTTTCAATATATCACTTACAATGAACACCAAACCAAACATTAGTAATGTTCATTATAATACTTACAAATTTCAAATTAGATTTTGTTTCAAGATATTCAGTCAAAATTAAGAAATTATCGATTGTCTAATAGATTAGTATGCAAGCTTGATTATAAGTAGGTTATAGAATACTATTTCATTTAATATTTCATTATTTCGAAATGGATTGCTTGTGATAGTTTATTTATTTAAAAAGTTGAAATTTGATATAATAATCGTGCATATACATTTTTAAAAGTAATTAAATGTAAAAGGAATAGTGAAAATTAATTAGAAAAAAAGCTAATTGACGTATTTGCATTCTTGTAATAATTATTTTGAAATAAATATTTAATTAAAACATTAACAGTAGATTATATTTAAAATTAAAATATAGAAAAATCTTAACGTTAAATCATACGTATGATGTAAGATTGCCGAATTTAACGAATGTCTACAAAAATACTCGTAATTAATGTTTTCAATTTTAAGAATATATTAGCCTATAACTGTATTAAATACATAATAAATTAAGATAATTGAATTCAATAATATTAAATCTCATTTAAAAACAGTTTTAAAATTTCAACATATTTTTAAACATAATTTTGATTGAAATAAAACGTTAACTTTTATAACCAAAGACTAGAATTATATAAATATTTATCTCAATGTGACATAATTCAATGCTTAGTTTAACTGAGCATTCTAGAAATATGCAGAAGAGGATGTCCTATTAGTTTATTTCACTGTTAATCTGTTATAACGACAAAATTTCTAACATTTTGACTACTTAACCGATCGTTACATGCGAAAATGTTTCTATAAGTGTCGAAATCCGAATTGAATTCTTAAATATAATTAATATAACATAGAGTCCCAAACAGTATGGTAATTGTTAATTACATATAAATTACATGTGATAAAGTTTAACATAAATGTTAAGTATGCAGTGATCTCATTTTCGGATATTTTTGTGAATTTATATATATTCCATAATAACAATTGTTTTCCATCAAAATAAATAAATGTAAATAACAAATATCCAATCAATTAACATAAATTGCACTAAAGAATTTATATATTTTTTATACACACATGTTTTAAAACTTAGCATGTATATAAATTCAAATTTTTATTAAATAGTTTGTGAGAATAATATAAATACTTAGTGATGTGCTTAAGATCAAGATAGAAACACGTCAAGAAAGATTTTCGACATACATTTTTCCTTAAAACCCGAATGATTCTATATTTTCATTTTAATATTTAATTATAGACGTATTCGATACTTGATAAACTGGTGAAGATAATGAATAAAAAAAGACAGTTTTTATTTTATTAATAAAAAAAAGAAGAAGAATTTTGAAATATATAACACATTCCATTAATATACACTATTATTTACAAAGGCTTTAATATTTAAACACATCTCCCTAAATTTATATTCCATCGTTGGGATGGGTGAAGACTGAAGAGTCAGCCAACCATTCTAGGTAGATCTGGGATCTAATCCGAGATGTCGAAAACACTGAATTTTTATTTCGGGTTTGTTTGTCCCGGTATGTGCGGTCCCTTCTCTCATCATCCGATTTTGCCTCGTTGTAGGTCTGGCCGATGGAATTAGGGAGAGAAAAAGGTCCCCTTAGTGGCCACAGAAAGGAAGGAGCAAACAAACTGTACATGCTGTACATACATTCCAAAGAAACATATTTTTTTAATAAAATAAATGTTTGTATACTGTATATGCAGTATTTTTATGTGTATTCCAAAAATATTACATTTTGATAAATTGAATGTTTGCATTTTTTCCTTTAATTGCATAGACAAAGTACAGAGATAATGAATACAGTTATTTTGTTTATAATGTGGTATTTATCTCTTTCTAAATACTGTATTACAAAATTATAGTATTTCCATAAAAATAACAGGGCTTACAAGAAAAATAGTGTAAAAGCAAACATCAAACTTATACATGCTTTCAAAATATTTTATTTTAACAAATAATTACTTTTCTTTTTGGTTCACTGAGATTCTTGTAAGAAGGCGGCATACTTGAATTTTGGGTGATGGATTAAATATTTTTATTAATAAAACTACTCTTTTTGTTAAGTTTACGGCAACGCAACACTTGGGCGACCTGCCTAGAGGGATGACTCCCAGGAGGTCCTTTTAAGGATAATTGGCCGCTATTCAGGCGTTACAGACGTGACTAAAACCCAGAAAACTCCATATGGCCAGCCCGTCCTGGCGAGGAGCGAACCCATGACCAAGGAATGGGACCGTTTGACCGCTGGTGGGCCAGAAAACTATTTAATTAAAATTAAAATATACACAAAAATTCAGCAGAATATCTGTATATATACTGGTAATTTACTGTATGCCAGTAAGGTGAAGCAAGAGAAACGTCATGTATGGATTTGTTCATCCCTCTTCAAGGTAGGTAGTGTTTTCTGCATTCAACTAGTGTTAAATCAATAGCACAATGTAGTCGCCTCATGAAAAATCGCGTATGAGAAAACATAATTTAGCGTTTTGATGACTTATTTTCTTATTTATCTATCGTGTGAACAAGTGCTTTTAATTACGCCTTATAACAGAGAAGATTGTATTTTTATTTTTTAAAATTATAATCGTGTGTTATCAAAATAAAATAACAGAAAGAATTTTACTTTTTAATAAAAATATTTTTTAATTTTTATGTTTCAAAAATAAAGAATTACATGACACTTTTCAAACTTATATTTCTATTCATAGGATATAAGATATAAGTTAATTTAATTTTTAACATTATATATATGAGTAGTATTTGTAATGTTTAAAATTAAATTATATCTTAAAATATAGAATGAAATAAATTTTATAATAATCATGGAATAGAAATCCATTTCAACAAAAAACATTGCCAATAATAATTACAAAAAATTATTTTTTATATTGATAAAAAAGTGCAGTGACTAGTATCAATGATTAGAATACATCTTTCAAAATCTTAAAGAATTCGAGGCAAAGAAGAGTAGTTGAAATATATATATATATATTCAATCATTGTACAGAATTTATAAAAGAAACATATAAAAAATCTTTATAAATTCTGTATACGATATCATACATATCCACATTCGCATCATATATGCCAATTCAGTAGCTATATCAGGTTTTTCCAGTTCGCTATAGGAATTCAAAGATGTCCAAACTTTGTAAACAAGCATAAATGACGATATTTTATAAAATAAATATAAATTTTTAGAAAATGTTTCATTTCTGTAATTATAATGTAAATCATACGTACCATTATAAATACAGTATTATAATACTTAAATATTAATAATAAAAATCGTAAAATAGCATATGTAGAGAACAAATTGCTTGTCTGAATATGATCTTCAATATTCACCATTTTAGTTAAAAACTGTATTATTTTTTAAGTAACAATAACAATAGTTATGATAAACAGATTATTCCTTCAACACATTATATTCATTTGGGATTGGGTCAACAACTTTTAATGATATAAGCTTATAAAATAGAAGTGACATCTAGATTTTATTAGTAGTATCTAACTACATTACTTACCGTTTTTATAATCGAACATAAAATTTATATAATATAAATTGCCTACATAACCTACATATAGTTTATATATATGTTACAGTCAAAACCCGTTTTTAGTTAGAACGCGTTTTAACTAGTTGAAACTAGTTTCTACTGAATGTCTTTGTTAAAACCCGTTTTGTCTAGTTAAAATTAGTTTTAACTCTTTTGAAATATATAACACATTCCATTAATATACACTATTATTTACAAAGGCTTTAATATTTAAACACATCTCCCTAAATTTATATTCCATCGTTGGGATGGGTGAAGACTGAAGAGTCAGCCAACCATTCTAGGTAGATCTGGGATCTAATCCGAGATGTCGAAAACACTGAATTTTTATTTCGGGTTTGTTTGTCCCGGTATGTGCGGTACCTTCTCTCATCATCCGATTTTGCCTCGTTGTAGGTCTGGCCGATGGAATTAGGGAGAGAAAAAGGTCCCCTTAGTGGCCACAGAAAGGAAGGAGCAAACAAACTGTACATGCTGTACATACATTCCAAGGAAACATATTTTTTTAATAAAATAAATGTTTGTATACTGTATATGCAGTATTTTTATGTGTATTCCAAAAATATTACATTTTGATAAATTGAATGTTTGCATTTTTTTCCTTTAATTGCATAGACAAAGTACAGAGATAATGAATACAGTTATTTTGTTTATAATGTGGTATTTATCTCTTTCTAAATACTGTATTACAAAATTATAGTATTTCCATAAAAATAACAGGGCTTACAAGAAAAATAGTGTAAAAGCAAACATCAAACTTATACATGCTTTCAAAATATTTTATTTTAACAAATAATTACTTTTCTTTTTGGTTCACTGAGATTCTTGTAAGAAGGCGGCATACTTGAATTTTGGGTGATGGATTAAATATTTTTATTAATAAAACTACTCTTTTTGTTAAGTTTACGGCAACGCAACACTTGGGCGACCTGCCTAGAGGGATGACTCCCAGGAGGTCCTTTTAAGGATAATTGGCCGCTATTCAGGCGTTACAGACGTGACTAAAACCCAGAAAACTCCATATGGCCAGCCCGTCCTGGCGAGGAGCGAACCCATGACCAAGGAATGGGACCGTTTGACCGCTGGTGGGCCAGAAAACTATTTAATTAAAATTAAAATATACACAAAAATTCGGCAGAATATCTGTATATATACTGGTAATTTACTGTATGCCAGTAAGGTGAAGCAAGAGAAACGTCATGTATGGATTTGTTCATCCCTCTTCAAGGTAGGTAGTGTTTTCTGCATTCAACTAGTGTTAAATCAATAGCACAATGTAGTCGCCTCATGAAAAATCGCGTATGAGAAAACATAATTTAGCGTTTTGATGACTTATTTTCTTATTTATCTATCGTGTGAACAAGTGCTTTTAATTACGCCTTATAACAGAGAAGATTGTATTTTTATTTTTTAAAATTATAATCGTGTGTTATCAAAATAAAATAACAGAAAGAATTTTACTTTTTAATAAAAATATTTTTTAATTTTTATGTTTCAAAAATAAAGAATTACATGACACTTTTCAAACTTATATTTCTATTCATAGGATATAAGATATAAGTTAATTTAATTTTTAACATTATATATATGAGTAGTATTTGTAATGTTTAAAATTAAATTATATCTTAAAATATAGAATGAAATAAATTTTATAATAATCATGGAATAGAAATCCATTTCAACAAAAAACATTGCCAATAATAATTACAAAAAATTATTTTTTATATTGATAAAAAAGTGCAGTGACTAGTATCAATGATTAGAATACATCTTTCAAAATCTTAAAGAATTCGAGGCAAAGAAGAGTAGTTGAAATATATATATATATATTCAATCATTGTACAGAATTTATAAAAGAAACATATAAAAAATCTTTATAAATTCTGTATACGATATCATACATATCCACATTCGCATCATATATGCCAATTCAGTAGCTATATCAGGTTTTTCCAGTTCGCTATAGGAATTCAAAGATGTCCAAACTTTGTAAACAAGCATAAATGACGATATTTTATAAAATAAATATAAATTTTTAGAAAATGTTTCATTTCTGTAATTATAATGTAAATCATACGTACCATTATAAATACAGTATTATAATACTTAAATATTAATAATAAAAATCGTAAAATAGCATATGTAGAGAACAAATTGCTTGTCTGAATATGATCTTCAATATTCACCATTTTAGTTAAAAACTGTATTATTTTTTAAGTAACAATAACAATAGTTATGATAAACAGATTATTCCTTCAACACATTATATTCATTTGGGATTGGGTCAACAACTTTTAATGATATAAGCTTATAAAATAGAAGTGACATCTAGATTTTATTAGTAGTATCTAACTACATTACTTACCGTTTTTATAATCGAACATAAAATTTATATAATATAAATTGCCTACATAACCTACATATAGTTTATATATATGTTACAGTCAAAACCCGTTTTTAGTTAGAACGCGTTTTAACTAGTTGAAACTAGTTTCTACTGAATGTCTTTGTTAAAACCCGTTTTGTCTAGTTAAAACTAGTTTTAACTCAAATTAATTTTTGACTAGCAGTATATTCTAGTTTTAACTAGACAAAACGGGTTTTGTCTAGTTAATTTACTGCTGTACATGTTTTGATTTTAGATAANCCTGGATACATGCGGCGATACAAACGTGCATGCATGTATCGTATGCTATTCAGCGACGATTTGCACACAGATGTTACAATCCCGCTCCAAAAGCTGTAAATTCTTAGCTGGCCAAATTTTCTGTTTCGTCTAGCCCACACAATTGCTCAGTGAGATTAGCCATGCCAACCAATTATTGCTATGGCATTTATGTTCCTTGCGCCACTACTAATGGTGGCCGACTGTCATAAGAAATGACCTCTAACAAGTAGCCAGCAGTGGTGACAATGTGCCGCTTAGAAGTAAAGGTGGGATTGAAACATTCACCAGTGGTCTCCATATTTCCAACACTGTGGTCAGGGCCGGATCATCGCATAGACAAATGAGACAAATGTCTAGGGCCTGGATTTTAGAAGGGCCCGGTCAAAATGTCTATTTTGAAAAGATTTGTAAATAAGATATTTACTTTTCTGTTGGACAACTGTATATAATAAACAAATAAACAAAGATATATTGCTTTTTATATGGTTATTGTGAATACTAAAATCTAAAGAAAATATGTTTTTATGTTCTTATGTGGGAGGAGGCCTGGTAAGAAGAAAATGTCTAGGGCCCCAAAGTGGGTTAATCCGGTCCTGACTGTGGTCATCCACTCCAAAACAAAACCGAATTCGTCGCTAAAGTCGATATGCTGCCGGATATAACAGTTTATGCTTTTCTGTAATGCCTTCACTGCAAGCAAAGCCGACGATGTTGAGCCGCGATAATGAAAATGGCAGGATGAGAAGTAGTCGCAGTGCAAATTCACTTCTGCTAGACGCCTGATAATGATACGAAAAAAGACAGAGAATCTATTTGTCGCCGAATGGTGTGCGGAACATGCTTACTCTATGTCTTTACATATGCGCTGCCCCAACACTTCCTCTTATTCAGGTCAGACGGCAGACAATACGGAAAAACGCCCATCTTGCTTCTTCCTGCCAGATGATGCAGATTTTTCTTAAATTCCTTCAGTTGTGCGTAATATCTTTGACTGCATCGTATAAACACGTCTTATGCTTGAAAGCCTTCTAACAGGTACACTGAAAATTTTAAACACATTGAGGTTCTGTGAGCCTTTTTATAAGATCCTGAAACAGCGATTTTAAGGTATTCTTCTGGTATTACCTGACTTACGATCAGATCATAATGACCATCTATGTAGGTGTCTGACACATAGCTACTAGCACATGCATTCTGCGGTAATTGAACATTTCTAATTGAATCTTTTTTGTCGATGAATGTATTTTAAGTATATCATTGAAACCTTTATTTAATTCTTACAATCATTATAAAGCTATTAACAGTATGTGCAATGTTTGAATTCGAATAAAAATGCATTATTTCCTTAGATTAATTTTATAGTTCAGCATTTTACTGAAAAAAATGCGTTTTTTAAAGTTTTATTATTCATTTGTATATTGTTTACTTTACAATTTATTTGTTGATAACTCCTATTAAAATAGCCTATTACTAAATAATCAAAGTATATTTCTTTGCATTTAAATATTCCAAAATATTAAATTTAATATTTAATACTGTATTTTCGAAGCAATAACGAAAAATATTTTATATAAATCATTTAAATACTTTAAGTCTTATTTTTAGTTATTTGTTTGAAATTCAGTTTCAAATATTATAACTAAAACTTGTAAAAAATTATTATTAGGATTCGTATTTCGAATTTATAATTTTTTCGGTAACTCTGAATTATTATTGAAAATCTACATTACAATTTATACCATTTTAAATTCAAAGAAATCATTTAAAATCTAATAGAATGATAAATTATTCGAAAAATATATATATATATATTTCGAAAATTTAAAATAAAAATTATTTTTCATTATCAAGAATAAACTCATCTCAAAGAAGAGAGAACAATTGAAAGTAATAACGTTCTATAATAGTATTAAAACAACGAATCACATTTCATTCTACAAATAGTAGGAAAACTTTTCTAAAAATTTATTAATATTTATGTCAGAAATATATATTACAGTATAATTTTTCATCTAGAGATTAATAATATAATATTTAAAGAATGGAAATGATACATATAGTCTTCATTGAAACTGAGTTTACTAAAGAATTTTTAAAATAGAGCGTGAGTAAAATTTAAACAAAATATAACTAGGATGAAATCTCAGGAGATATATGTTAAATATTTCTTATAGATACGTTAATTGTTCTTCTAAGGACAAAGTCCTTAAGAACAATTTAGAATTACCTTAGAATACTATTAGAATACAATTAACGTATATAGGCCTATTCTGTTTTGAAAGTTGGACTCCATTAAAAGAAATCAATTAAGTTCCTATTTGTTTGTTTTTGCATCAGTCATTGTAATTACAGAAATCCCGGAGAAAACATCATTCTAAAGCTACAAATAAAATCGCATAAAATGAAACAAAATTTGCTCTAAAGCTACGAAAATAAAGTAAAAATACTACAAATTATTAGCGTCACTAAAAGAAAATATTGGAATAATCCTAAAATAAGCATAAATTTTATAACTTGTCAATTATAAATGGAAAAGTCAGTTCATTCAATGGGAATAACGGATAGAAAAATGATGAAAATATAGTAGATAACATAAAAATAATTACTTAAAGATGACTAAAGCATGTGGAATGAGAGTGCTATTTAAAACGAAGCCAATATGACAAAAAATAAATTTTAAAAACTTATAACTAAATCATAAACTTTTGTATGATTCTGATATTTAATCTTTTCATTTGAGATTTAACTACTAGTTTCGACCGAAGTGCAAGTATTAAGATTGATATTTAATTAAATACATTAATCAAAACTACGAATAAACATATATTTACATCCCGATCATTCCTCATATGACACTAAAGAAGACATTCCGCGAATGAAAGCAGAATCAATCAACATTGGAATCTAAATTAACTAGTAAAGTTTGATGCGCTTCAAAGTCGTCACCCGTAATTATAAATAGAATATTAAGAAAGATTCCATTAATAAGCTAGAGGAATAAAGGCGTCAATTTTTGAAAATTACAGATAATTACTCATTTCGTAAGATGAACAGCAATACGATAATATGAGGAATTGTAAGAGGACACAAGGACATAATAGGTTTGCGCTAATTTCGAAGCAGAACAAAATATGAAATTTGAGACAATACAGCGGCCTGGTAAGAAGAAAATGTCTAGGGCCCCAAAGTGGGTTAATCCGGCCCTGACTGTGGTCATCCACTCCAAAACAAAACCGAATTCGTCGCTAAAGTCGATATGCTGCCGGATATAACAGTTTATGCTTTTCTGTAATGCCTTCACTGCAAGCAAAGCCGACGATGTTGAGCCGCGATAATGAAAATGGCAGGATGAGAAGTAGTCGCAGTGCAAATTCACTTCTGCTAGACGCCTGATAATGATACGAAAAAAGACAGAGAATCTATTTGTCGCCGAATGGTGTGCGGAACATGCTTACTCTATGTCTTTACATATGCGCTGCCCCAACACTTCCTCTTATTCAGGTCAGACGGCAGACAATACGGAAAAACGCCCATCTTGCTTCTTCCTGCCAGATGATGCAGATTTTTCTTAAATTCCTTCAGTTGTGCGTAATATCTTTGACTGCATCGTATAAACACGTCTTATGCTTGAAAGCCTTCTAACAGGTACACTGAAAATTTTAAACACATTGAGGTTCTGTGAGCCTTTTTATAAGATCCTGAAACAGCGATTTTAAGGTATTCTTCTGGTATTACCTGACTTACGATCAGATCATAATGACCATCTATGTAGGTGTCTGACACATAGCTACTAGCACATGCATTCTGCGGTAATTGAACATTTCTAATTGAATCTTTTTTGTCGATGAATGTATTTTAAGTATATCATTGAAACCTTTATTTAATTCTTACAATCATTATAAAGCTATTAACAGTATGTGCAATGTTTGAATTCGAATAAAAATGCATTATTTCCTTAGATTAATTTTATAGTTCAGCATTTTACTGAAAAAAATGCGTTTTTTAAAGTTTTATTATTCATTTGTATATTGTTTACTTTACAATTTATTTGTTGATAACTCCTATTAAAATAGCCTATTACTAAATAATCAAAGTATATTTCTTTGCATTTAAATATTCCAAAATATTAAATTTAATATTTAATACTGTATTTTCGAAGCAATAACGAAAAATATTTTATATAAATCATTTAAATACTTTAAGTNAATACAAATTATATATTTTTGACAAAAGAGCTCTTTAATGAGAAAATAATTCCTGATTACTGCGTGAGTTCGTATATTTTTACCATTAGTTTTTCCACAAAGTAATTTAGCTAATATCCTTATAAATTTTGATAGAGTAAATATGATAGTGACAGTTGGAATACTGTTATCCCGCAATAAACTAATGAACGGAAAGAACAGTAAGAATAATTTTACTCAAGACATTATTTTAATATATTGACAGATATAAGCCTAGAGTATTTCATAAGGTTAAGAAGACAAAGAGGGGTCATGTCCGTTTTATTGTGGCTTGTTTTATAACTCCTCATAATGATTAGATTCAATTGCAGATAGGCAATGTACTAGATTATGATAGGCGTCTAGGCTGTTATAAGGAAAGGAGCAGAATATCTGGATGATGGGACCTCTACCATAAGATTGGTGACTGAAAAACTGAAGAAAAGAAGTTGATCCGATAGAAAGAATAAAAAGCCAATCCAGCCAATTTACAGATGATTTGAGAGATGAATAGTTTAGTTCTTAAAACTATTTCGTCAGTGATTCGGGTAGGAACGTCGAGAGAGAAGCAAAGGAAGGTAACCTAGAAAGTATGGTTGTTGAAGAAGGATTCTCAAAGAAACCACAAAAAATTGAGATACTCTCTTTTTGTAAAATGTTTAAGTATAAATTGTCCTGTTATGAAGACAGTAATTAACATCTAATACATTTGTAAAAACAAATTAAACTCTCACTCATCACTTTCGTTATCAGGCCACCGAACGGGATACCGTCGTTAAGGGGACATTCCTAATATTTTGTTCCATCTATTGCCATTTTGTAATTCAAAACTAAATTGCGTGCTCCAACGCTACAAATGTTAACGCTTGCATTATATATTTAAATGGATTTATAATATTGAACGATCAAGCGTATGCAAGTTTCTCGTCCTGTGAGGAATAACCTCTATAGATTAGCATATAACAACGTTGTCAGATATTCATACCATCCAAACTCAATACAAAAGAGTTTTGATGATTACCAAAAATAAGAAATTGCGGTATACAGTATTTGCACTAATTCGTAAGGAACGCAAAAATAGGACTTAAACATGGGCGCGGGATACTGTATGGGCAGTGTTGTCAGTCCTGTCAAATATCAAATATGGTATTTATATTTATTATTAATATGACTAAATATTTTTAGTAGGCTAGTAAATATTTACATGATTCATGAAATCTTACAAATAATGTGATATTTATGTTGTCAATATTCTTCATGCTTAAATAAAACAAGCAAAAACTAACTGAAGTATTTCATATCACAATCTTTATAAACATGCATCATTTATCATTCTTATTTCTTTAAAAATAAAAATGATAACTTGAAAAATAAACAAAAATGTGATTCATTGAAATGAGTTTCATTCAATTTCACCATAAGACGTTTACAGGTTTCTCATATTTATATCAGTGTCAAATATCTCAAGTTGAATAAAAAACAAATGCACATGACAAATTGATCGGACATTCAAATAGAATTGTTCAATTTTATTACAAAGAAAATTCAAGATCTATTCCTTTTTTTTTGTATTTTTTGTGCATTGAATCGAATTCAACATAAACTTGTCAAATACTAGAAGACATCCAGTCATATCCCGCGAGATGTAATATTTTGTGCAAAGTTGTTTACTTTACTTTCTACTTTGAACTTTTGCAGCATCTGAATGCAATATAAAACGATCAAACATAGTTTCAAATTAGATATTCGTAAAATCATTAGAATAAAATATGCAGCTTAGAAAAATGTATTTTTGGTATAAAACCTTTGTTTTCACAAAGAAACATTTTGAAGTAATATTAAATATTTTAAAATGAATAATATTTTTATGGTTTTTATCTATAGATATTTTTATATATATATACAAAATATTTATAGATGAAAACCATAAAAATATTATTTAAGCAAAATGAATTTTCTTTATATAATAAATATATATCACGAAATATTACAAAATAACTTTAGTTATTGGAAGTAATATTTATTTGTACTAATCTAGAAGGCTAGCAAAATATTCTATAATAAAAAAAGCAAATTTTCCAAATTAAATAGAAATATCAAACTATATATTATTTCAAAATTAAGTAAGAATTATATACATTTAACATGCAATAAAAATTTTTGCTTCATTTCCACGTTTTGTTCGAAAGAAAAATATAATCTTTTCTAAGATCAAATTTAAGTATATTTCACATTTAATGTTGAGTTGAAATATAGATTTTTAATATATTTTTCAAGTAGAGCCAAAAATCTTTTCATTATATAAGTTAACTCTGTTTAAAAAATAAATATACATGTATATGATATATTAAGAAATTTAAACATTTATTGAAGAGTATAAAGGAAAAGAGGAAAAATGTGTGTTTAGTTACGATAAAGTATGTTAAAGAAAAATCGAAAATCTGTTATATTTGAGGCTACCGAGCACACAAATCGTTTCTATGATTCAAAGATATGAAAGTAGACCGAACTCGAGCAGAAGTATGGTATTTAGATGACTAGACATGGAACGAAAATTCTGACTTCAGGCTATGGACACGAATACAAAAATCTAGAGAGATAGTTTGAAGATCAAATAGGTTATTTTTGACCTATACTATATCGTATGAATTTATCTGGCTTATATCTTAAATATGTCAAAAGTATTTTGATTTGAAAACTTTTTATATGTTCATTTTGAAACTTAAATGTTATAAAAAAATCAGACATTAAAATTTACATTAATTTATTTTGAAATTGTATTGCTTGGATACTTCTTTATTAATTAATTTACTTATTAATTTAATAATTTTATCTAATGTATATTATTCATGACAATAAAAATATCCAAATAAATGAAATAAAGTCAATATATAAAATATATACAGTATATTTATATAAAACTTTTTATTATGTGTAAAATATCATATATACGTACTATGTAAAACAGAATTAATTAAGCACAACGCACGTAAACGACGATTTGAAAATCGTCGAAAACGTTTGTGTTTTGTCATTTTAGTAAGTATAATTTGTGCTGGACATTACTGGTATATTTACGTGCGTTGAATTGATTTATACACTATTATAATACTCTGTAATAAATCAGTATTGCCTAGTTGTATTATTTCATGGTATATTTCAGATATTAAAATCCACAAATACTAAAACTAGTCTTAATTCTATGGTAATCTATGAGGTGTTAAAATCTTATAATTTAAAAAAAATCTCAATAAAATTTTACTTTTTTAGGGAGTTTTATTTAGGGGGAATTTAAACTAAACATTTTTCAATTTACAATGTGGCAAAATAGTGGATATATTGTTATTTAATATTGATAAAATTTTATGATCTGTAATGAACGAATGTTAGATTTTATGACAGTTTCTTTGAGATTTGTTTAATAACATGGTTGTGAAAAAATTATATTTTTCAATATCCTAAATTAAAATAAGAATATAAAAAATTCTACTAATGTAAATAGAACATAAAGTAATTTTTTGGAAAATTTATATTTCTTATAGTCTAAAATACTATATATTGCTCTCCTTTTTTAGATAAGTTAATACATGAAAATAATAATTTAATAATTATTTACGTCGTTATTTAGATATTTTCAAGAGAATATTTAAAAGATTATTTTTTAATGAACAAATTGATAATTATCGAATAACAATTCACTTCATTAATCACTTAATTAATTTACGATGTTTCGTTGCAAAGAAAATAAACATTTAGTAGTAAAATGCTTAAGATCTCAACTAACACAATTTACTGTAAATACTTTTAAAACTTTTGTTCAACACTTATTTGAAAGGAAAGATAGACGAAATATATTACACATCATTCATTTACGTCAGCAATAATAATAAGCTTAAATTAATTTAATTTACTTTAAAGTAAATTTTTGATACTCACAGACGAGTGATGGTTTTACATACATACTATTTGACTCTTTCATCAAGTATAGGCTATAAATATACAATGCATTGTACGTTACAATACGTACAATGTATTGTACGTTACAATACGTACAATGTATTGTACGTATTGTAAGTACAGTGGTACCTCAAGATACGAACGCCCCAGCATACGAAATTTTCAGGATACGACACGAAATTCGAACATATTTTTGCTCCACGATACGAACAAAAACTCACCATACGACGTTACATTAGTTCGCAGCGCCATTTTTTATTCACTTCTGTTCATTGGTCCGCGTGTTTGCTTCGTCGTGGAAGGATCTCGCTCGATGAAGGAAATCTTGAGGTATTATCAGAAAGTGAGTCATTTTATTAAAAAGAAACATCCCGAAAAGGTTCACACTGGCCGTATTGCCGCTCGGAGTAATCGCATTTGCCTAAGCCATTTTATAAACATTTTAAAAAGTAGGCAAAGCCAAACCTCTTTGGATAGATATTTAACCAAGCCACCTCTATCCAGTGAAAGCGCTGGTGAAAGTGAAGGAAATAAAACAAAAAGCAGTGAATAAAAATTAAAACAAAAAATATAAAACAACACTAATTTTTTTAATCTTTTCTAACTTATTTTTAAGTTATTGTTACATTATGTTATGTAGGCTAGATTTTAGTATCATTTCCATTCTTCCCCTCCTCCGCCACCAGTTTACACCGCCACCTTCGTCTATTATCAAAAGTAAAGTGCAAATAAAACTATATACTTTTTAAATTAATTATTATTCTATTATGGTTATTTATACATTTACAACTACAAAACGCATTTTTCAGTGTTTTCTTTACTATATTTATTATTTTTTAATGTACTACTTAGCTTTAATTTGAGTGTTTTTTCGTTGGAACGAATTATTTCGTTTTACATGTAATCGTATGGGGAAAAATGATTCACGTTACGACATTTTCATGATACGATCTAAGTTCGGAACGAATTAATTTCATATCCTGAGGTACCACTGTAATTAAGATATGATTGTCTAGAAAGGAACAGAAACTTGCTGCTTTGAATTTACATTTATATACAACTACGGCTATCGTTCAACACATATTCGCCTTAGAGGTTTAGAGTTTGTCATAGAGGGTTTGAAAAAATCATATTTGACTTTTCAAACCGTTGTAAAAGAAGTCTCCTGCTAACTTACAAACCCAACCTTGCACGATTGTCTGCAATTCTTCGTCGCTGTGGAATAACAATAAGCACCAAAACTTATTGTGATAATCTTAAAAAATTACGATGGGCTATTCAAAACAAAAGATGTGGTATACTGAGCTCTGAGTGATTTTTCCTCGGGACAATGCAAGTCCTCACTCCGCCTACATCATACAGGAATTGTTCAAAATTTCAAGTGGAAAATCTTTGAATACCCACCGTACAATTCCGATCCAACTGACTTTCATGTTTTTGCAATTGAAGAAGTTTTTGAGAGGACAACAATGCTATAATGATGAAGAGTTGAAGACAATCTTACAAAGTTGGGTTCATAAAATGACGGAAGACTTCTTTGATGAAGGTTTGAAAAGGCTTATCACAAATATCGGAACCTAGAAAGTGAATACGATGAATAATAGCTTTAATTGTGTATAAACATAGTTGAAAGAAGCAAGGTTCTGTTCCTTTCTACCCAATCGGAATCTAATTTCTGAATATAATATATATAAACTAAACATATAACTACTTATATATCATTATCATTGTTATTGTTACTACAGAAGAATATCATAAAAAATACATTAAATATAAAAATATAACTTTGAATGAATAACAATTACACGAGATGATAATAAATTATGTAAATATACAGTATTTGAAACTTATTTAAATAAGAGGTTTAATTAATATGTTTTATTGTGAAAAATCTTATAATTGTAAGTAGAGGAATTCATCAGTTAATGAACAAATAGCAAAATAACTACAATCAGATAAACAATGAAAGGATTTAAGCCTTACTTTTCATCAAACTCTTAATTATTGCAACAATTAGGATGCCAATTACTAGATAAATAACTAGAAAACAAAGAACCACTTGTCACAGTACATACAATCTTCTCAATTTAAAATAATCTAGATACGGTAAGGTAAATATGTTACTTTAAAAACTTATATTTTATTAAAATGAATATATAAATATTAGTATATAAATTTAAATAGTATATATATANATAAAGGATAAACTAACCAATCTTGTTTCCAAACATTCTCTGCTTCCATAATTTTAACGTTTAAATATTTAACCGTTTAGACCATTATTTCTTTTATCCATCTGTATTTAATCTTTAATATCAATTAGTTTCTTTTCGGAAATTCACTCAATTGGATCACTCTATCCAGATTAACATCATATGTATATTATGTCTTTTATATAACAATCATCTCTTATAACAATTTTATTTCCATTAAATTTTTCTTGCTTAATTATAGATAATAGTGTCTTCGTCCTCATTCTAGATCTGATGCATAAATGTGAGGTAAATATTATTTTTTCCTATTCTTCACCATTAAATCGCCTTTCCGTTTCCAGACTTCTTTAATAATCAAATTTCTATCATGTAAGGAGTATGATGATATTTTCACTATAACTTTGATTTTATTATTGTTAATCTAACCACCCTTTAACTGACTATTAATCCAAAGAAATTAAATATATAGAGTCCTTATAATAATTTAAAAAACAATCTTTTTGAAATGAAATATATATATATATACCATATATATATATATTTGGTTTTAGTTTGATTTATATCTGAATTTTCGGAATAAAATTTTAATTTATTTTGTGAATGATATTATTTTCAAACATTGAGATAATTTACTGTATTTACGAAGAATTCTTTTCTAACGTTCACTGATCTGCTTTCCTAGCAAAAATATTGTTGTTACTGAGAGCCGAAGTAAATATAATAACCTATGAGAGATGATACAGAAAATAGAAAATAACTAACAACATTCTTTGGAGATATTGTTTATCATCGTAGATAATCACATGTAATTCATATTTGAAAACTATACCAATCTATATTTATCCTTAATATTGATTTTCTACAAACTGTAATAAATATATTTAATTTTTATATAAAAATTTCTTTATAATCAGATGATGAAATTAAATATATATATATATTATAATCCATATAAAAAGTTTATATATTTTCGTTTTATTTAAACCCAATATACCAATTTGTGTATAAAAACTTCTTGACTTCTATATACAAGTTGGCATGTAAGAAGAGCCAGATTTCAGCACTATGAACAATAGAAAAATTTATAAATATAATTGAGAGTTTGACGTTAACAGCAAATACAATAAAACAAACTTCATCCAATATGGTCTAGAGCAGTATAAGTTATAATAAGCACATCCTTAACATATAAAAAAAAAAAAAACATAATAAAAATGGAATTCTTAACCATGGCCATAGATTATCATTAATTTTCCATCTTTTCTATCTCAACAACGAAGAACATAGTACTAAGATTCTACATATTCACAAGAATTTTATGAAATTTTTCAAAATTTTAAAAAGCATTTACTAAATAATATAAATTGCAAAAACAATAAAATGGAATGATCTTTCAAATAAAATATAAATATACTAACTTTTAGACGGTAAGAACTTTTAATTAAAACATCAGCACGCTGCTCTAATTTAAATTATATCTTAAATATAGTTTAATTAGATTTAAAGTTTCAAAAGTAACTGAAAAAAATTCTTGTTTATTTACCAATATGTTTACTCTAAGCTACTAATTGTATTCTGTAAAAAAAAATTAAATAGTAAATATTATGAAACTTTTCTTGTAAACTACCATTTGGATTGAATGATTTTGGATATTTTACCTTCGAATTTATGAAACAAACATAGTGATTAAATCAAATGTTAAAGATAATTTTATAATTTCATCTTTCTTGAATAAATATCTATTTAAAATATCTAAATATCACTCATTTTAAATAACATTTTTGTTGCTTGAGATATTAAAATCGTTTTCTATTGTATATGGATTCTCCTGTTATCAAAATGAAATTCTGTTACTTTCGTTTATATTAAGAACTTATCACCTTCTTAGGAATTGATTTAATTTCTTCGCAGATATTTTAATAGCAAAAGGTGCAATTTACTTAGAATAGAATAAATTTATTATCTAATTTTATCAAATAACATGTTTTATTAATTATGTATATTAGAATAGTTTTCTGCACTCGAACCGATATGATCTTGTACATTATTTAATCGAAAATATAGTATAACTATTTAACAAATTTTATTAAAATCATTGACCATATAGCCATTGACAAACATTACCAGATAATAAAAACATTTGATAATAAAAAAACAAAACAAATTAATCAGGAAAAATGAACAATTACCGAAGAAATTGTTGAATATATGGGAAAATGGAAGATATAGTAGATATAATGACCGATATATGATGGTGATACTGTGCAATGAAACAGAAGGAGATGGGACGTTTCTTTTAAGGTGATAACATCAAATGTATCCTAAATCGAGAAGGACAAAGAAGAAAAAGAGTTAGAAATTTCTTATCGTATTATAAATTTCTGATCTTTTCAAGCTCATTTGACTTTGGAGAAATTCCAATAATGCACTCATTGACAAAAAGTTACACTTCAAGAAGGTATTTAAATCGAAGGAAACTGTATTTATGTGAATGTAATGAAAATTAAGTAATTAAAATATATCATCAGAGATGATTTCCTGTGCAACCACGAAACAAGAAACTGTCTCTTTCCTGGATACATGCGGCGATACAAACGTGCATGCATGTATCGTATGCTATTCAGCGACGATTTGCACACAGATGTTACAATCCCGCTCCAAAAGCTGTAAATTCTTAGCTGGCCAAATTTTCTGTTTCGTCTAGCCCACACAATTGCTCAGTGAGATTAGCCATGCCAACCAATTATTGCTATGGCATTTATGTTTCTTGCGCCACTACTAATGGTGGCCGACTGTCATAAGAAATGACCTCTAACAAGTAGCCAGCAGTNAAAAATATATTAATTCCTGCTATATTTTATGTCAATAACAATCCCATTTCAGCTACTGTACCCTCGTCTTTTTACTGATATTATTCAAACAAAATATATTCCTAACGAGTTGCAATCGTTCACAATTATTGATATTACTAATAAATATCGTAATTCTATCGTCTATCCCATTGCTTATCACCTATCCCCATACTCCTATCGCTCTATTTCCATGTGTTATTTATTGCTTGATATGCTTTCTAATTCTTCGACATGCATCCTGCTATTATTGCCTGGTAAAACAATTATTTTTTTAGTTCGTATTTATAAATTAAACTTGGTGATTTTATTTTTAATGATTTTTCTCCATTCTGCGGATTACCTCGGGGTTCTGTTTTGAATAATCTGTTTTTCATTGCGTACTTGGATTTTATTCTTCCTAATACGCGTTCTAATATTTTTACGCGTTGCATACCTTGATGATCTTAGCTAATAAATTTTGACCCTTTTGAAAGTTTATTTAAGTCATAACATGACTTAAATAAACTTGCTCATCAACTAGTATTATATAATTTTATTAGTCTTAGTCTATCATGAGTATAATTTAATAATAGGACATTATAAGAATTTAACTTGCGGATGAAATTAGAGAGGTTATTCTTTTCAATAGACAAATTCGCAAGTTAAATCTTTAATAATAAGTTCTATTAATAGATTATAGTCACAATAGACTAATATTAATAATATAATATTTAAAGAATGGAAATGATACATATAGTCTTCATTGAAACTGAGTTTACTAAAGAATTTTTAAAATAGAGCGTGAGTAAAATTTAAACAAAATATAACTAGGATGAAATCTCAGGAGATATATGTTAAATATTTCTTATAGATACGTTAATTGTTCTTCTAAGGACAAAGTCCTTAAGAACAATTTAGAATTACCTTAGAATACTATTAGAATACAATTAACGTATATAGGCCTATTCTGTTTTGAAAGTTGGACTCCATTAAAAGAAATCAATTAAGTTCCTATTTGTTTGTTTTTGCATCAGTCATTGTAATTACAGAAATCCCGGAGAAAACATCATTCTAAAGCTACAAATAAAATCGCATAAAATGAAACAAAATTTGCTCTAAAGCTACGAAAATAAAGTAAAAATACTACAAATTATTAGCGTCACTAAAAGAAAATATTGGAATAATCCTAAAATAAGCATAAATTTTATAACTTGTCAATTATAAATGGAAAAGTCAGTTCATTCAATGGGAATAACGGATAGAAAAATGATGAAAATATAGTAGATAACATAAAAATAATTACTTAAAGATGACTAAAGCATGTGGAATGAGAGTGCTATTTAAAACGAAGCCAATATGACAAAAAATAAATTTTAAAAACTTATAACTAAATCATAAACTTTTGTATGATTCTGATATTTAATCTTTTCATTTGAGATTTAACTACTAGTTTCGACCGAAGTGCAAGTATTAAGATTGATATTTAATTAAATACATTAATCAAAACTACGAATAAACATATATTTACATCCCGATCATTCCTCATATGACACTAAAGAAGACATTCCGCGAATGAAAGCAGAATCAATCAACATTGGAATCTAAATTAACTAGTAAAGTTTGATGCGCTTCAAAGTCGTCACCCGTAATTATAAATAGAATATTAAGAAAGATTCCATTAATAAGCTAGAGGAATAAAGGCGTCAATTTTTGAAAATTACAGATAATTACTCATTTCGTAAGATGAACAGCAATACGATAATATGAGGAATTGTAAGAGGACACAAGGACATAATAGGTTTGCGCTAATTTCGAAGCAGAACAAAATATGAAATTTGAGACAATACAGCTTTAAAGTAAAAAATATATCTGGAATTTAAAACTATTTTGAAATAGAAATAAAAATTTAAGATGTATTGTTGCATATATTTTTACTGATATTGATGATAATTATAACATAAAAATAATTTTAAATTTCACTTTTTAAATATAATTAATAATTAATTTCAGAACATTATTTTAATTTATTTACTGATTAGAATATTTCAATTTTTAATTAATACTGCTACTGGTAATTTATTTAAATCTATTGATACTCTGACTATTTTAATTAAATTTTATTTAATAGAGAAATTACATTAAATGCAGTATTATAACTAAAAAAATGTTATTCAGATATTTCAAGTCATGAAAAAAAATCCAAAGCACTCAAAAAAAGATCGTAAAACATTGTTTTTAACCTAATATTTTATGTTTTATGTAGCAACATCAATATACCAATAAATCGAGAAAACGCATCAATTTATCGAAAAAATATGAATGCTTCCCAATATTGATATTTCGAATACAGTAGTCTTTGTCGATTACGAAAATGCGGTATTTTACTTTACTGTTTCAACTATTAATAATTCAAACTTTTGTATAAATCACATTTTATTGTAAACTATATAACAAATATATGTATTACAATTATTAGCGAATAAATTACTTCGTTTTAATATTATACCAACGTTTATATTCTGTATACTTTCTTTATCTCAGAAACTAATATTTACTTATCATTCAACAGGAAGAATATTTATTAAAATTATGAATGTTGTATAATAATATAAAGNGCGTGGAGATAAGTACCTGTGGTTTGAAGTATTCGTTTGTAGACCTGATGCAGGAGAGGATTCGGTCTGTCCCTTAGGAAGGTTGAATAAACGAGGAGGTTGGCGGGTAAAGCTTAGTTCACACTGAGCGCGATTCGCTGGCGAAAGCGAAAAACAGAGCGAATAACCGGTCAAACATGACTCGTTTGACGGGTTATTCGCTCTGTTTTTCGCTTTCGCTAGCATATCGCGCTCAGTGTGACCTAAGCTTTATTTTTTCAGATTAAATAATAGAATGTTAAGTTTATAAGGTAATATTATATTAAGCAAGTATTTTAATAATAAGAAACTAAGCAATATTCTTGAGTATTTGTTGCTTAACGATTAAGAAAAACAATATGTCGTATAATATAAAGTCTAATTTAATATTTTTTTTTCTATGTAAATTTTTACCAATTTCATTGTTTCTATTAAATGATTTGATCATTAAAGCAAAATTATTTATAAAAAACTAACTTATTTTTAAAATATTGAAATTATAAAATTTAGATATTTTTTTTATTTCTGAGTAAAATATTTATATTTAATAAAATTTAACTTTACACTTTTGTAATTTATTCTTCTATCTGATGATCTATTTTATATAAATCATTAATTTCATCGAAATTGTTTTACTATTTCTTGTCTGACATAATAAAACAATGACATAATCTGTAATAAATTAATTGTAAATTAAATTATAATATTTAGTTTCATTTACGAAAAATTTGAACTTTGTCATCATAAAAACTAGATGTCAAGCTGCTAGACTGACATTTTAATACTTACATTCTGATTGGCACTTTTCTTAAGATACTTGAAATTTTATGCAGGAAATTAATCTAGTAGTTTGTTGTTTGTTTGTGTGTTCAATTTGATATAATTTCGAATAAAGTCAATGTAATTTGTCTCAGTATAGAATTTATTTATGAAATTTTACATTTATATTGTGAAGAAGATGTAAAATAACGCATGAAAAATATCATAGATGTAACATTTAGAAATCAATTAAACTATATAGTTAAAAATATGTAACAATTTAACTTCCTGTATGGTTACCAATCAACTACAGATTTTTTAAATTGACATTTATTATTTTATAAATTATTTATTTATAAATCATAATAACTGAATATACTATATAACAGGAGTAGTTAAACTTTGTTACTACTAGTCCTTTATAGACGATCATAAATACACAACATCCGCATTTTCTATTAGAACTGTATTTTGTATTGGTCTATATAAATAACTACATAACGTTCTATAGTAAATATCACTTTTACTTTGCTTTACTAGTATTTTATGATCGGTTAGGTAAACAATTGCTTAACTCATTTGATTTTACTAACGCATGCTGAGCTTTCAGTTGCTTGTTCAAGGTTAAGTTACAAGTTACACTTACAATTTATGTGTAGGCCTATAGTACACCATGTAGTGTGCTATATAATAGTCAGAAAACTTACAAAACTATTCTATGTATAAGTATAGTATATACACAGTTTATAAAAAAAAATTATTTCAATATAGGAGAGCTTCACTAAGGATTTACAAAAGCCATATGCGTTCACAAGCCGCTGTGGTTATTTAATATAATATTATTCATAATAATAAAATCAATTTACAGTATGTCATACTTTGTTACGTGATTCTTCATTCTAATTCCAAATGTTTTTAATAAATTTCATCTTAATAGTCGTTGTATTTGTACTGTACTTTCTATTGACTAATTTTGCATTATTATTTAATAATAACCGTTTGTTATTAATTATATATAAATAATGTTAGTACAATAACACATATACAATATACTGATAATTTATATTCAATTTGAGTTGAATTGATGGGAGAAATTTAATGAAAGGTTTAAAGGAGTGGCGTAATAATACTTTCATAGAATCCCCACAAGATACTTTACTAGACTCCTTCCTACACGTTTCAGAAAATTAAATTAATAAATAAAATTATAAACTTATTTATAGTGATAAGTATAACATTTTGCAAATCACTGCATCTAATAAAATAACTAATCACAACATAAAATAATATTTAGTAAAGAATAGAAATTCAGTAAAATTATGAATCAAATATTTCACTGAAATATTTGGGTGTATTTTTTATGGAATACTAGAAATGTTAAATGAATTTAAAATACTTTATAAAAATCTTGTACAGTTTTGACCATTGTCGTGGACTTCGAACCCACTGAAGCATTTCAACTGGATCGTAGAATTGGTGGTCAAGCAGCACTACATTCTCCATATAGCATTATAAACCCATTTATTGAAGGTTTTACTATTACACCATCTAAACTTTATTTAGTTCATTTAAAAGAGGTAAAATTTAATTATTTTCACTTGTAATTACTACAAGCANATATTTGTATGTTTTAAATATTGCTACTTAAGTTCCTATAAACATCATTTGCTATTATAAATATCATAGCCCCTTCCCAACGCAGGTCTTTTTTGTTGATTCAGTATTTTCAGATTTATAAATATACAAATCATGATACTATTTTATAATTTCAGCATATTCTGCACTATTTTGTATTTGATACAATTTATTTTGTTTAATGTTAAATTTTATAAATTATTAAACAGCCTAAATTAATGTAAACAAACACCATTTTGCATTTTATGTAGATCTGTAAAAGAAATAATTTATCATTTTATAGTTTTCTTCAGATAATTCAATATTTTGAGTATATCAATAATTCGTATAATTTTAAAACTTCATAACAAAAATGTTTACATCGAACATTCTTTGTTAATCTATTTTCTGATAACATGAAATGAGTAATATATCATTTATTGCTCGAAATAAATTTGAGACAGAAATACTATTTTTATTCCTAATTTAAGAAACATTTGAAATTAAATATATAAAATATATAATAATAATAAATAATGTTTATTTGTAATATTTGTAATAATTAGTAAAGTTTAAATGTAATAGTGTTATGAGTTACAATGGAGTGTTGCAGCTAACAATCAACATAGTAATTTTGTTTCATAATAACATCTTAATTACTATATTTTAACATCTTATCTAATTCATTTACCTTATTATATACTTATAAATTATACATTTAGATAGTTAAATTCACCTATTGCATTGCATAACAACAGTAAGATATTCTTTCAAATTATAAGTCGTACTTAAATACAATTTTTTCACTATTCAAGAAAGTTGATTGGTAATTTCGTTGTTTATCTTGTTCGTCGCACGGAGGTTGTATCTGTTTTTTAATTCTAGTGCTTCCCAGTAAAACCAAGGTTGTATATTTAAAACAAAAACACACTATATCTAGGATAGTAGCGCTTGGAGAGAAAAACCATTGTTTTGAATAAACTTCCTTACTAAATCTTAGCTGAAAGAAAGGTTACAATAATGAAGACAAAACCTTGAGTTAGTGTCCGTTGCTATGTAGACACTATAATTAAATTATCCTCACTAAATCCTTAATTTCTTAAGACAGAGAAGATCCAGGGAAACTAATCAGTTAAAAACTTGACATCATAACCTCAATTGTCTAGTAGATATTTTTAACAAGTTCCCAACTGAAAGAAAAACTTTAATCCGAATATCATAAAGGATAAACTAACCAATCTTGTTTCCAAACATTCTCTGCTTCCATAATTTTAACGTTTAAATATTTAACCGTTTAGACCATTATTTCTTTTATCCATCTGTATTTAATCTTTAATATCAATTAGTTTCTTTTCGGAAATTCACTCAATTGGATCACTCTATCCAGATTAACATCATATGTATATTATGTCTTTTATATAACAATCATCTCTTATAACAATTTTATTTCCATTAAATTTTTCTTGCTTAATTATAGATAATAGTGTCTTCGTCCTCATTCTAGATCTGATGCATAAATGTGAGGTAAATATTATTTTTTCCTATTCTTCACCATTAAATCGCCTTTCCGTTTCCAGACTTCTTTAATAATCAAATTTCTATCATGTAAGGAGTATGATGATATTTTCACTATAACTTTGATTTTATTATTGTTAATCTAACCACCCTTTAACTGACTATTAATCCAAAGAAATTAAATATATAGAGTCCTTATAATAATTTAAAAAACAATCTTTTTGAAATGAAATATATATATATATACCATATATATATATATTTGGTTTTAGTTTGATTTATATCTGAATTTTCGGAATAAAATTTTAATTTATTTTGTGAATGATATTATTTTCAAACATTGAGATAATTTACTGTATTTACGAAGAATTCTTTTCTAACGTTCACTGATCTGCTTTCCTAGCAAAAATATTGTTGTTACTGAGAGCCGAAGTAAATATAATAACCTATGAGAGATGATACAGAAAATAGAAAATAACTAACAACATTCTTTGGAGATATTGTTTATCATCGTAGATAATCACATGTAATTCATATTTGAAAACTATACCAATCTATATTTATCCTTAATATTGATTTTCTACAAACTGTAATAAATATATTTAATTTTTATATAAAAATTTCTTTATAATCAGATGATGAAATTAAATATATATATATATTATAATCCATATAAAAAGTTTATATATTTTCGTTTTATTTAAACCCAATATACCAATTTGTGTATAAAAACTTCTTGACTTCTATATACAAGTTGGCATGTAAGAAGAGCCAGATTTCAGCACTATGAACAATAGAAAAATTTATAAATATAATTGAGAGTTTGACGTTAACAGCAAATACAATAAAACAAACTTCATCCAATATGGTCTAGAGCAGTATAAGTTATAATAAGCACATCCTTAACATATAAAAAAAAAAAAAACATAATAAAAATGGAATTCTTAACCATGGCCATAGATTATCATTAATTTTCCATCTTTTCTATCTCAACAACGAAGAACATAGTACTAAGATTCTACATATTCACAAGAATTTTATGAAATTTTTCAAAATTTTATGGATGTAATGATCTACTTTAAATTACAAATTTTATTTACACATATTTTGACAAAAATTTGAGATTCTGATAAATTTTGTGCTTTAAATATTAATTATCGTGTAAAGTTGATTTATGTTAGTAAATTTTAATATTTTAAATATTATTTCTTATTTTAAATATGTTCATATATATCTTTTTTATTTCAAAGTAAATTTTTTAAACATATGTCGGATATTAAAGCTAATATTTAAAATTTTTATTAAAATAAGAATTTTTCTCGGATTTAATTGGTATAATTAATAGTAATTTTTGCTGTATCTCATATTTTATATGAATATTTTCTTGATACCTTACCAAAAATCAAGATTAGTTAATCACAAATTTTATTATGATGATAAATTGCATGTTCTGGAAACTACTCTTTCCAATTTATTGGCTTCCAGCTATAAATTTTATCTGAGGAATTGATATCCAAGTTGGAAGTTCTGCTATTTATTACAGTGTGGCGATATTTGAAAATAATTTTAAAAACTTCCTTCTTGAAACATATCGCAGTGAATCACCAATTTCATGAGCAGGCATTAAATATTTTCTGATATTTTGAAATATTTTTCATAAGGTTCAATTTCTTTCTTTTTTTTTTATTGTATTTTTTCTTTTACTTTATAAAGTTATGCCTGGTGTGGCAATAGTAAGTTCTTTTAAATTTTTTATTATAATATATATTTAGTTCATTATTATTATAATTATATAGAGAATAATGATTGGAGCAGATAATGAAATTGTTCTAATGAAATAAATTTTAAATATTTTAATATTTAGGTCAAGTAATTTAGACAAGTTTTAAAACGACTATAAAATTGATATTAATTTTTTTTCTAGTTATAATGTGTATAATTTGATTTAAAAAATCACTTTAAAGTGAATTGAATACCTATATATAATATATTTTCCTATAAAATTCTCATTTCTATTTTATAAAAATAATTTCAGGAAACAATTTATAAAATTTCAGTGATTGCTCTTCCAAAATCTTATAAAAAACAATAAAAATTAGTTTCGAAGTAAACTTATGAAGAGAAATTAAATTATTATTTTTATTTTCTAAACAGACGTTTCTGTTTGTAGAATAAAGACTAAAGTAATAGAATTTCGGATTTAGTCTGGTTTTTAATTTAATTTTAACAATAATAAATAAAAACATATAAAGTAATGCAGAAATAAGTTAATAAGTATTTAATTATTTAATCAAAATTTTTTCAATTTTATTATAATTTCTAACTTTGTGATTTGTTAATTCATTATTATTTTATTATAATATTAAAACACAATGAATAATAATTAACAATTTTCATGATTAATTTTAAGCATTTATTTATATTTAAAAACTTATGAAGAATTTAATATCGAATGGAACCCTTTATACAGTTCAAGTAGATATAACAGCATATTTAATAGGATTATATCGAAAACAATTTTTACATTTTTAATTTTTTATTCTATTTCTAGTAAACAAATAATGAAATATTTGTTAAAACTCAAAAATACAGTAATCAAATATATTCGTCTGAATTAAAAGAAATGTTTATAAATATATTTTCAAATCCAAAATATTTTCCATGCTTAATTAAATTCAATAAATTACAAAAATTATTATTATTATAATTTACTAAAATTATTTTTATTAAAATCTATTCGATTTTTGTATGTACATGAACATGTTTAAATTAATTTTTACTAATATTTTTTACATCAATTTTATTAAATTTATTCGTAAAATTGCAACTAATAAATATAAATATTTATTAATTTAAATTAATTTGCATTATAAATGTTTTTAAATAATAAATTCTAAATGTGAAAATAGTAATAATAAAAATTTATAAACGAATAAGCAAATATATAAGAAAATTTATTAATATTATAAAAAGTTAATTCTAATATTTTTATACTTTTTAAATAGTTTCAATTGTCTCTGCTGTATTTAACAATTGAGGAAAACAATATGTAAATGAAAAAATTATAATAATAATAATAATAACATATATATGTATAATAAATA
Source organism: Centruroides sculpturatus (assembly GCF_000671375.1). NCBI lineage: Eukaryota > Metazoa > Arthropoda > Arachnida > Scorpiones > Buthidae > Centruroides > Centruroides sculpturatus. The sequence continues at coordinate 183,890 of NW_019384844.1, forward strand.
ATAATGCCATGTTATGCCAAAAATGTTGAAGAATTTTATTAAAAATGTTTCAGAATACTGTAATTAAAAAATACATTTTTTAAATTTAATTTCTCGTACTTAAATGGAAATTTAATAAATTTATTATTCCATTTAACTTTAACTCGAAAAGGTTATATTAATTATGAAAGGAACATATTAAAAAAATTATTTTATTCAAATAAAAACTGTTAGAAATGTCATGGAAAATTAAAAAATATACTTAATTAAACTTTAACTGGAATTACTATTTTATTAATTTTTTTCAAATTCCGAATTGCTATGTTTAATATAAATTTTTTTCTTTTTATTCGAAATATTGATTGTTTTTTTTAATCAGTAAAAACTTCATTATACAATTACAAATTTTTACAATTCGAAAGATCTAAGTCATATTATGAAGAATCTTGTAATGTGTTTAGAAATTGTTTAATATAAGTCAAACAAAAATATAATTTGTTTTCCATTTAATAATTAAACTTAGAGTAAGTATATTATAATAATAAAAAAAATTAAATAATACAAATTCATTAATTTAAAAGGTTTAATATATATATATATATATACATACATACTACTTTATTTATGAAAAAGATATATATACTGTATATATATCTTTTTTTCATAAATAAAGTAATTTTACTCATTGCTTTTAAAATATACTTAACTTATTCAGATATCCTCTTGCTATATTTATTTATTTATGATCCTATCTATAACTTTACGTAAGTTTAAAAAATAAATTTTTTTATAATTTTAATTGTGATTAAATATTACGAAATTTTAATTAATTTACTAAATTAATTTTAATACTGTATATGAAGACGAATGAAACGAAAATAAATTTAAGGTTTTTAGTCGGTTTTTAATTAATGGAAGTAGCATTAAATATTGTTACATTATATTAATATAAGAAACAATTATTCATATTAAAACATGAAATTATATATGTTCTTTCTGCAAAAAATTGAATATTCAATTATATTTAACTTCTATTAATTTTGATAATTATTAAATAATGAAAAATTAATTAATTAAGGAAGTAATAATTATATATATTACAGTAGAGCAACGATTATCCGACCCCGATCAACCGTCACATCGGTTAACCGACCTCGTTCTAGTCGGCAATTTGAAATGTCCGCTGGTGATGCGGCGCTATAATATTTGGCTATGTCTCGGCTACTTTAATATTATTTTCGTTACATTTTTGGTGTTTTAGCTGGCAACACTGGATCGATCACGAAAGGGATGCCAGTATTTAAATGAGGCTTAATTTTCTAATTATAATTGGTTGTTTGTTTTGTAAGCAATAAAATAATTTAAAAATAATTTTTAACGACACAATAGCGACGAGTATTATTTTTAAAAATTTTTGTTAGGCTTAACATCGATGAAAATTCAACGCGAAGTAGGTTAATAGCAATATACTAATATACTAATTACATGACATATAATAATGTATTTTTTCATACTTTTCGGTTATCCGTTTTTTCAGTTATCCGACCAACCGCAGTTCCCAATTGAGTCGGATAATCGATGCTCTACTGTATATTTATATTTTAAAAAATAAATTTATTTACATTGTAATTAATGATGGTCGTATATAAAAACTATTATATCTTATCACTATGTTTCATTCAAGGAGAAAAGTATCAATGTTAAAAATGTATATATTAAATTACTTACAGTATATAAATTAATATAACATTAATTATTTATAAAGTTAACGTGGAGTACATTTTTATTTAAATTTTTACAAAAATGTTTAGTTTAACGTTATAAATGTTTCGAAGTTTTTTATTATGAATTGATAATTTATACTTTATCTACTGAATATTTGATAAATACATCTAAAAAAGTATATTCATTATTTTTCTCTTTAGTTACTTTTTATTCAAAAATTTAAATACGTAAGCTTTATCAGATAATAAACTGTTTACTAGTTTACAAAAGATGAATCGTTAATAGGTGCAATAAAAACAAGAAGGTAAAAGGGTATAAAAATTAAAAACATTTTATTCGTATAAAAATTTTTAATACGAATGTAATGTAGACGATCCTCGTCAACTATGAAAGATAAAATATTTTTAAGAATATTGATTATACACAAGTTTATTTTAATGCTATGTTAAAGAACTTTATAATGTGTATTTCCGTCAACTTTAATGTTTCCAACAAACGATCTTTAATAATTATTCAGAAAGTTTATCTTTTCTAATTAACAGAAGACTGCCTATACTCATAAAATAATTTTTATTTGATTTTTCTTCCCTATACTTTTTCGCAACTTATTTACTCATTAGTCAGTTTTTCAGTGTAATTGTCTTCTATGAAAAACTTCCACATTATATTTATATTTAAAGTGCATAAAATAATTTTAAGTTATTAAAATTAATTAGGTAAAACATAAGCATAATTTTTACACTTATTCTAATAAAAAGACATTTCTGAGGTATATGTTTCAGTTATATATGTTATAATTCAAACATAAATTTTCAATTATGATATTATATATATTTCATTCATTTTTTAAAATAAATTTTTCACAGTTAATAATTATAATTTAAAATAATAAATTCATGTTTTAAATTGATTAATATCAGTTTAATTTGTAGACATACAAATTTATTTCAGAAATTTTAAATTCAAATTAAATTGAATGCATTTAAAGATTCCAACAAAATTTGGCCATTGATGATATTTTGCAGTTAGATACAACTTATTCAAATGAAGTTGCGTTACTTTTAATTTAAATGTTTCTCTTTAATTAAATTAATTAAAGTTTACATAGATTAGTTTAATTTATTATTTTTACAACTGCTCAGCATCATCAGGAAGCAATGTTTCAGTTTTTTACATTTTTTTTCTTTGAAACTATCTTGAAAAAAGAAATGTTATACCATTTCTTACAGTCTTACAGTATGATTACTTACTAAATTAAAAGTACGCTATATATTTTAATCATAAATCATCAATAACATTGAAGTCAATTTCTGTTCATCTATATTACATATCATAAAATATTTTGTTAGAATCAAATAGATTTAATTCGATCAAATTTCGAACAATTTAAATGGCAGAAATTACGAAACTAATTATTGATATAACTATTAAATTTATAACAATGTAATTACTCCAATTCACATATTTTATTATATAATATTTCTTAATCAACATAAATGTTTCTTGTATGATACTAGATTTGTGATGCTTTACGATCAATAATAATAAATTATTTTCATATTTGTTTTTACTGTTTTTAGACAGAAAAATTTATGTAAAGTAACAAATCTAAATCCATACGATTCAAATTTGTCTCATGTGTATAAATTTTCTATACATAAATTTATGTAAAAAATTTCAATGAAAATCAATCTGTATGATACATATTTATTAAAAATTTGATTATTAAAAAGGAAATATGATTAAATGACTGAATAGTTGATTCATTAATAAATGTCAAGCGAAACATAAAAACTCATATATAAATCACATGTATACTTTAAGAGCAAGTATATTACGTAGCTTATAATAGAAAAGACGGATTAGTTTATATTCAAGTTTAGACACCTTTGATTTAGTGTTCTCTTTTCTCTTAAACAATAAGTTTACACTATAATTTAATCTTTGTGTGATGTGTATATTAAATCTATTATTTTGTTTTAATATTTTTAAGCATTTTAAAGTTTATTTTGTAAAAAGTTAACTTAAAAATGTCTAATAATTATACTGTGAAAGAAAAATGATTCAATATTGTTATTGAATTTTTGTTATACTTTATTTTAAATGGCACAACTTTCTTCTATTTAATTTTATTACAGACCTCCGAAACAGTAAACAAATATAGCCACTTATTATATTTCATTTATTTAATAAGGTTTACAAAATTTAACAATAATAAAAATCTAGTTATCAAGAACGTAATATAAGTTCGAAAATACAATCAAAATTTCGAGTATTAAATTTAATCAACATACTAGAAATTATATTTATTGAATGATGCAATCAACAGAATTTTCTTAGTTATAAATTAATTTAATATTTTAAAATTATTCACAGAAATTGATTTATATAAAAACTCTTTTTTATGTTTGTTCTCTTTTTGATATATATATTTCATTCATTTTTTAAAATAAATTTTTCACAGTTAATAATTATAATTTAAAATAATAAATTCATGTTTTAAATTGATTAATATCAGTTTAATTTGTAGACATACAAATTTATTTCAGAAATTTTAAATTCAAATTAAATTGAATGCATTTAAAGATTCCAACAAAATTTGGCCATTGATGATATTTTGCAGTTAGATACAACTTATTCAAATGAAGTTGCGTTACTTTTAATTTAAATGTTTCTCTTTAATTAAATTAATTAAAGTTTACATAGATTAGTTTAATTTATTATTTTTACAACTGCTCAGCATCATCAGGAAGCAATGTTTCAGTTTTTTACATTTTTTTTTTCTTTGAAACTATCTTGAAAAAAGAAATGTTATACCATTTCTTACAGTCTTACAGTATGATTACTTACTAAATTAAAAGTACGCTATATATTTTAATCATAAATCATCAATAACATTGAAGTCAATTTCTGTTCATCTATATTACATATCATAAAATATTTTGTTAGAATCAAATAGATTTAATTCGATCAAATTTCGAACAATTTAAATGGCAGAAATTACGAAACTAATTATTGATATAACTATTAAATTTATAACAATGTAATTACTCCAATTCACATATTTTATTATATAATATTTCTTAATCAACATAAATGTTTCTTGTATGATACTAGATTTGTGATGCTTTACGATCAATAATAATAAATTATTTTCATATTTGTTTTTACTGTTTTTAGACAGAAAAATTTATGTAAAGTAACAAATCTAAATCCATACGATTCAAATTTGTCTCATGTGTATAAATTTTCTATACATAAATTTATGTAAAAAATTTCAATGAAAATCAATCTGTATGATACATATTTATTAAAAATTTGATTATTAAAAAGGAAATATGATTAAATGACTGAATAGTTGATTCATTAATAAATGTCAAGCGAAACATAAAAACTCATATATAAATCACATGTATACTTTAAGAGCAAGTATATTACGTAGCTTATAATAGAAAAGACGGATTAGTTTATATTCAAGTTTAGACACCTTTGATTTAGTGTTCTCTTTTCTCTTAAACAATAAGTTTACACTATAATTTAATCTTTGTGTGATGTGTATATTAAATCTATTATTTTGTTTTAATATTTTTAAGCATTTTAAAGTTTATTTTGTAAAAAGTTAACTTAAAAATGTCTAATAATTATACTGTGAAAGAAAAATGATTCAATATTGTTATTGAATTTTTGTTATACTTTATTTTAAATGGCACAACTTTCTTCTATTTAATTTTATTACAGACCTCCGAAACAGTAAACAAATATAGCCACTTATTATATTTCATTTATTTAATAAGGTTTACAAAATTTAACAATAATAAAAATCTAGTTATCAAGAACGTAATATAAGTTCGAAAATACAATCAAAATTTCGAGTATTAAATTTAATCAACATACTAGAAATTATATTTATTGAATGATGCAATCAACAGAATTTTCTTAGTTATAAATTAATTTAATATTTTAAAATTATTCACAGAAATTGATTTATATAAAAACTCTTTTTTATGTTTGTTCTCTTTTTGATCGATAGCAGTCTACTGTTTAACTTATATGTTTTTATCGTCATCAATAAACTTAAGTAGATTATCTCAATTAAGTAATCTATTATCTAAAGTAATTACTTAACTGAGCTTATTTGTTAAGATATAATGATATAATCTATGGCATAAGAAAGAAAGCATTATTAGAAAAATGATCAGTTTAACATTTCATAACTTCATAAATATTTAAATTTTTAAACATTTTTTTCAGGTGTACGATTTTAAATTTTATTT